>NW_027616533.1:0-259287 GCF_964187855.1 Myxine glutinosa
CGGAAAGTGGTTTTTCAACACTAACACAAGTGCGAAAAGTGGTTTTTCAACACTATCACAAGTGCAAAAAGTGTTTTTTCCACACTAATACACGTGCAAAAGTGGTTTCCTGCACCAACACAAGTGCGAAAAGTGGTTTTTCAACACTATCACAAGTGCAAAAAGTGTTTTTTCCACACTAATACAAGTGCAAAAGTGGTTTCCTGCACCAACACAAGAGCGAAAAGTGGTTTTCAACACTAACACAAGTGCGGAAAGTGGTTTTTCAACACTAACACAAGTGCGAAAAGTGGTTTTTCAACACTATCACAAGTGCAAAAAGTGTTTTTCCACACTAATACAAGTGCAAAAGTGGTTTCCTGCACCAACACAAGTGCGAAAAGTGGTTTTTCAACACTAACACAAGTGCGAAAAGTGGTTTTTCAACACTATCACAAGTGCAAAAAGTGTTTTTTCCACACTAATACAAGTGCAAAAGTGGTTTCCTGCACCAACACAAGTGCGAAAAGTGGTTTTTCAACACTAACACAAGTGCGAAAAGTGGTTTTTCAACACTAACACAAGTGCGAAAAGTGGTTTTTCCACACTAATACAAGTGCAAAAGTGGTTTCCTGCACCAACACAAGTGCGAAAAGTGGTTTTTCAACACTAACACAAGTGCGAAAAGTGGTTTTTCAACACTATCACAAGTGCAAAAAGTGTTTTTTCCACACTAATACAAGTGAAAAAGTGGTTTCCTGCACCAACACAAGTGCGAAAAGTGGTTTTTCAACACTAACACAAGTGCGAAAAGTGGTTTTTCAACACTAACACAAGTGCGAAAAGTGGTTTTTCCACACTAATACAAGTGCGAAAAGTGGTTTTTCAACACTATCACAAGTGCAAAAAGTGTTTTTTCCACACTAATACAAGTGCAAAAGTGGTTTCCTGCACTAACACAACTTCGAAAAGTGGTTTTTCAACACTAACACAAGTGCGAAAAGTGGTTTTTCAACACTATCACAAGTGCAAAAAGTGTTTTTTACACACTAATACAAGTGCAAAAGTGGTTTCCTGCACTAACACAAGTTCGAAAAGTGGTTTTTCAACACTAACACAAGTGCGAAAAGTGGTTTTTCAACACTAACACAAGTGCGAAAAGTGGTTTTTCCACACTAATACAAGTGCAAAAGTGGTTTCCTGCACCAACACAAGTGCGAAAAGTGGTTTTTCAACACTAACACAAGTGCGAAAAGTGGTTTTTCAACACTAACACAAGTGCGAAAAGTGGTTTTTCAACACTAACACAAGTGCGAAAAGTGGTTTTTCAACACTAACACAAGTGCGAAAAGTGGTTTTTCAACACTAACACAAGTGCGAAAGTGGTTTTTCAACACTAACACAAGTGCGAAAAGTGGTTTTTCAACACAAACACAAGTGCGAAAAGTGGTTTTTCAACACGATCACAAGTGCAAAAAGTGGTTTTCCACACTAATACAAGTGCAAAAGTGGTTTCCTGCACCAACACAAGTGCGAAAAGTGGTTTTTCAACACTAACACAAGTGCGAAAAGTAGTTTTTCAACACTATCACAAGTGCAAAAAGTGTTTTTCCGCACTAATCCAAGTGCAAAAGTGGTTTCCTGCACCAACACAAGTGCGAAAAGTGGTTTTTCAACACTAACACAAGTGCGAAAAGTGGTTTTTCAACACTAACACAAGTGCGAAAAGTGTTTTTTCCACACTAATACAAGTGCAAAAGTGGTTCCTGCACCAACACAAGTGCGAAAAGTGGTTCTTCAACACTAACACAAGTGCGAAAAGTGGTTTTTCAACACTATCACAAGTGCAAAAATTGTTTTTTCCACACTAATACAAGTGCAAAAGTGGTTTCCTGCACCAACACAAGTGCGAAAAGTGGTTTTTCAACACTAACACAAGTGCGAAAAGTGGTTTTTCAACACTATCACAAGTGCAAAAAGTGTTTGTCCACACTAATACAAGTGCAAAAGTGGTTTCCTGCACCAACACAAGTGTGAAAAGTGGTTTTTCAACACTAACACAAGTGCGAAAAGTGGTTTTTCAACACTAACACAAGTGTGAAAAGTGGTTTTTCCACACTAATACAAGTGCAAAAGTGGTTTCCTGCACCAACACAAGTGCGAAAAGTGGTTTTTCAACACTAACACAAGTGCGAAAAGTGGTTTTTCAACACTATCACAAGTGCAAAAAGTGTTTTTTCCACACTAATACAAGTGCAAAAGTGGTTTCCTGCACCAACACAAGTGCGAAAAGTGGTTTTTCAACACTAACACAAGTGCAAAAAGTGGTTTTTCCACACTAATACAAGTGCAAAAGTGGTTTCCTGCGCCAACACAAGTGCGAAAAGTGGTTTTTCAACACTAACACAAGTGCGAAAAGTGGTTTTTCAACACTATCACAAGTGCAAAAAGTGTTTTTTCCACACTAATACAAGTGCAAAAGTGGTTTCCTGCACCAACACAAGTGCGAAAAGTGGTTTTTCAACACTAACACAAGTGCGGAAAGTGGTTTTTCAACACTAACACAAGTGCGAAAAGTGGTTTTTCAACACTATCACAAGTGCAAAAAGTGTTTTTTCCACACTAATACACGTGCAAAAGTGGTTTCCTGCACCAACACAAGTGCGAAAAGTGGTTTTTCAACACTATCACAAGTGCAAAAAGTGTTTTTTCCACACTAATACAAGTGCAAAAGTGGTTTCCTGCACCAACACAAGAGCGAAAAGTGGTTTTTCAACACTAACACAAGTGCGGAAAGTGGTTTTTCAACACTAACACAAGTGCGAAAAGTGGTTTTTCAACACTATCACAAGTGCAAAAAGTGTTTTTCCACACTAATACAAGTGCAAAAGTGGTTTCCTGCACCAACACAAGTGCGAAAAGTGGTTTTTCAACACTAACACAAGTGCGAAAAGTGGTTTTTCAACACTATCACAAGTGCAAAAAGTGTTTTTTCCACACTAATACAAGTGCAAAAGTGGTTTCCTGCACCAACACAAGTGCGAAAAGTGGTTTTTCAACACTAACACAAGTGCGAAAAGTGGTTTTTCAACACTAACACAAGTGCGAAAAGTGGTTTTTCCACACTAATACAAGTGCAAAAGTGGTTTCCTGCACCAACACAAGTGCGAAAAGTGGTTTGTCAACACTAACACAAGTGCGAAAAGTGGTTTTTCAACACTAACACAAGTGCGAAAAGTGGTTTTTCCACACTAATACAAGTGCAAAAGTGGTTTCCTGCACCAACACAAGTGCGAAAAGTGGTTTTTCAACACTAACACAAGTGCGGAAAGTGGTTTTTCAACACTAACACAAGTACGAAAAGTAGTTTTTCAACACTATCACAAGTGCAAAAAGTGTTTTTTCCACACTAATACAAGTGCAAAAGTGGTTTCCTGCACCAACACAAGTGCGAAAAGTGGTTCTTCAACACTAACACAAGTGCAAAAAGTGGTTTTTCAACACTATCACAAGTGCAAAAATTGTTTTTTCCACACTAATACAAGTGCAAAAGTGGTTTCCTGCACCAACACAAGTGCGAAAAGTGGTTTTTCAACACTAACACAAGTGCGAAAAGTGGTTTTTCAACACTAACACAAGTGCGAAAAGTGGTTTTTCCACACTAATACAAGTGCAAAAGTGGTTTCCTGCACCAACACAAGTGCGAAAAGTGGTTTTTCAACACTAACACAAGTGCGAAAAGTGGTTTTTCAACACTATCACAAGTGCAAAAAGTGTTTTTTCCACACTAATACAAGTGCAAAAGTGGTTTCCTGCACCAACACAAGTGCGAAAAGTGGTTTTTCAACACTAACACAAGTGCGAAAAGTGGTTTTTCCACACTAATACAAGTGCAAAAGTGGTTTCCTGCGCCAACACAAGTGCGAAAAGTGGTTTTTCAACACTAACACAAGTGCGAAAAGTGGTTTTTCAACACTATCACAAGTGCAAAAAGTGTTTTTTCCACACTAATACAAGTGCAAAAGTGGTTTCCTGCACTAACACAAGTTCGAAAAGTGGTTTTTCAACACTAACACAAATGCGAAAAGTGGTTTTTCAACACTGACACAAGTGCGAAAAGTGGTTTTTCCACACTAATACAAGTGCAAAAGTGGTTTCCTGCACCAACACAAGTGCGAAAAGTGGTTTTTCAACACTAACACAAGTGCGAAAAGTGGTTTTTCAACACTATCAAAAGTGCAAAAAGTGTTTTTTCCACACTAATACAAGTGCAAAAGTGGTTTCCTGCACCAACACAAGTGCGAAAAGTGGTTTTTCAACACTAACACAAGTGCGGAAAGTGGTTTTTCAACACTAACACAAGTGCGAAAAGTGGTTTTTCAACACTATCACAAGTGCAAAAAGTGTTTTTTCCACACTAATACACGTGCAAAAGTGGTTTCCTGCACCAACACAAGTGCGAAAAGTGGTTTTTCAACACTATCACAAGTGCAAAAAGTGTTTTTTCCACACTAATACAAGTGCAAAAGTGGTTTCCTGCACCAACACAAGAGCGAAAAGTGGTTTTTCAACACTAACACAAGTGCGGAAAGTGGTTTTTCAACACTAACACAAGTGCGAAAAGTGGTTTTTCAACACTATCACAAGTGCAAAAAGTGTTTTTCCACACTAATACAAGTGCAAAAGTGGTTTCCTGCACCAACACAAGTGCGAAAAGTGGTTTTTCAACACTAACACAAGTGCGAAAAGTGGTTTTTCAACACTATCACAAGTGCAAAAAGTGTTTTTTCCACACTAATACAAGTGCAAAAGTGGTTTCCTGCACCAACACAAGTGCGAAAAGTGGTTTTTCAACACTAACACAAGTGCGAAAAGTGGTTTTTCAACACTAACACAAGTGCGAAAAGTGGTTTTTCCACACTAATACAAGTGCAAAAGTGGTTTCCTGCACCAACGCAAGTGCGAAAAGTGGTTTTTCAACACTAACACAAGTGCGAAAAGTGGTTTTTCAACACTAACACAAGTGCGAAAAGTGGTTTTTCCACACTAATACAAGTGCAAAAGTGGTTTCCTGCACCAACACAAGTGCGAAAAGTGGTTTTTCAACACTAACACAAGTGCGGAAAGTGGTTTTTCAACACTAACACAAGTACGAAAAGTAGTTTTTCAACACTATCACAAGTGCAAAAAGTGTTTTTTCCACACTAATACAAGTGCAAAAGTGGTTTCCTGCACCAACACAAGTGCGAAAAGTGGTTTTTCAACACTAACACAAGTGCGAAAAGTGGTTTTTCAACACTATCACAAGTGCAAAAAGTGTTTTTCCACACTAATACAAGTGCAAAAGTGGTTTCCTGCACCAACACAAGTGCGAAAAGTGGTTTTTCAACACTAACACAAGTGCGAAAAGTGGTTTTTCAACACTATCACAAGTGCAAAAAGTGTTTTTTCCACACTAATACAAGTGCAAAAGTGGTTTCCTGCACCAACACAAGTGCGAAAAGTGGTTTTTCAACACTAACACAAGTGCGAAAAGTGTTTTTTCCACACTAATACAAGTGCAAAAGTGATTTCCTGCACCAACACAAGTGCGAAAAGTGGTTTTTCAACACTAACACAAGTGCGAAAAGTGGTTTTTCAACACTATCGCAAGTGCAAAAAGTGTTTTTTCCACACTAATACAAGTGCAAAGTGGTTTCCTGCACCAACACAAGTGCGAAACGTGGTTTTTCAACACTAACACAAGTGCGGAAAGTGGTTTTTCAACACTAACACAAGTGCGAAAAGTGGTTTTTCAACACTATCACAAGTGCAAAAAGTGTTTTTTCCACACTAATACACGTGCAAAAGTGGTTTCCTGCACCAACACAAGTGCGAAAAGTGGTTTTTCAACACTATCACAAGTGCAAAAAGTGTTTTTTCCACACTAATACAAGTGCAAAAGTGGTTTCCTGCACCAACACAAGAGCAAAAAGTGGTTTTTCAACACTAACACAAGTGCGGAAAGTGGTTTTTCAACACTAACACAAGTGAGAAAAGTGGTTTTTCAACACTATCACAAGTGCAAAAAGTGTTTTTCCCACACTAATACAAGTGCAAAAGTGGTTTCCTGCACCAACACAAGTGCGAAAAGTGGTTTTTCAACACTAACACAAGTGCGAAAAGTGGTTTTTCAACACTATCACAAGTGCAAAAAGTGTTTTTTCCACACTAATACAAGTGCAAAAGTGGTTTCCTGCACCAACACAAGTGCGAAAAGTGGTTTTTCAACACTAACACAAGTTGCGAAAAGTGGTTTTTCAACACTAACACAAGTGTGAAAAGTGGTTTTTCCACACTAATACAAGTGCAAAAGTGGTTTCCTGCACCAACACAAGTGCGAAAAGTGGTTTTTCAACACTAACACAAGTGCGAAAAGTGGTTTTTCAACACTAACACAAGTGCGAAAAGTGGTTTTTCAACACTAACACAAGTGCGGAAAGTGGTTTTTCAACACTAACACAAGTGCGAAAAGTGGTTTTTCAACACTATCACAAGTGCAAAAAGTGTTTTTTCCACACTAATACACGTGCAAAAGTGGTTTCCTGCACCAACACAAGTGCGAAAAGTGGTTTTTCAACACTATCACAAGTGCAAAAAGTGTTTTTTCCACACTAATACAAGTGCAAAAGTGGTTTCCTGCACCAACACAAGAGCGAAAAGTGGTTTTTCAACACTAACACAAGTGCGGAAAGTGGTTTTTCAACACTAACACAAGTGCGAAAAGTGGTTTTTCAACACTATCACAAGTGCAAAAAGTGTTTTTCCACACTAATACAAGTGCAAAAGTGGTTTCCTGCACCAACACAAGTGCGAAAAGTGGTTTTTCAACACTAACACAAGTGCGAAAAGTGGTTTTTCAACACTATCACAAGTGCAAAAAGTGTTTTTTCCACACTAATACAAGTGCAAAAGTGGTTTCCTGCACCAACACAAGTGCGAAAAGTGGTTTTTCAACACTAACACAAGTGCGAAAAGTGGTTTTTCAACACTAACACAAGTGCGAAAAGTGGTTTTTCAACACTAACACAAGTGCGAAAAGTGGTTTTTCAACACTAACACAAGTGCGAAAAGTGGTTTTTCCACACTAATACAAGTGCAAAAGTGGTTTCCTGCACCAACACAAGTGCGAAAAGTGGTTTTTCAACACTAACACAAGTGCGGAAAGTGGTTTTTCAACACTAACACAAGTACGAAAAGTCGTTTTTCAACACTATCACAAGTGCAAAAAGTGTTTTTTCCACACTAATACAAGTGCAAAAGTGGTTTCCTGCACCAACACAAGTGCGAAAAGTGGTTTTTCAACACTAACACAAGTGCGAAAAGTGGTTTTTCAACACTATCACAAGTGCAAAAAGTGTTTTTCCACACTAATACAAGTGCAAAAGTGGTTTCCTGCACCAACACAAGTGCGAAAAGTGGTTTTTCAACACTAACACAAGTGCGAAAAGTGGTTTTTCAACACTATCACAAGTGCAAAAAGTGTTTTTTCCACACTAATACAAGTGCAAAAGTGGTTTCCTGCACCAACACAAGTGCGAAAAGTGGTTTTTCAACACTAACACAAGTGCGAAAAGTGGTTTTTCAACACTAACACAAGTGCGAAAAGTGGTTTTTCCACACTAATACAAGTGCAAAAGTGGTTTCCTGCACCAACACAAGTGCGAAAAGTGGTTTCTCAACACTAACACAAGTGCGAAAAGTGGTTTTTCAACACTAACACAAGTGCGAAAAGTGGTTTTTCCACACTAATACAAGTGCAAAAGTGGTTTCCTGCACCAACACAAGTGCGAAAAGTGGTTTTTCAACACTAACACAAGTGCGGAAAGTGGTTTTTCAACACTAACACAAGTACGAAAAGTCGTTTTTCAACACTATCACAAGTGCAAAAAGTGTTTTTTCCACACTAATACAAGTGCAAAAGTGGTTTCCTGCACTAACACAAGTTCGAAAAGTGGTTTTTCAACACTAACACAAATGCGAAAAGTGGTTTTTCAACACTAACACAAGTGCGAAAAGTGGTTTTTCCACACTAATACAAGTGCAAAAGTGGTTTCCTGCACCAACACAATTGCGAAAAGTGGTTTTTCAACACTAACACAAGTGCGAAAAGTGGTTTTTCAACACTAACACAAGTGCGAAAAGTGTTTTTCCACACTAATACAAGTGCAAAAGTGGTTTCCTGCACCAACACAAGTGCCAAAAGTGGTTTTTCAACACTAACACAAGTGCGAAAAGTGGTTTTTCAACACTATCACAAGTGCAAAAAGTGTTTTTTCCACACTAATACAAGTGCAAAAGTGGTTTCCTGCACCAACACAAGTGCGAAAAGTGGTTTTTCCACACTAATACAAGTGCAAAAGTGGTTTCCTGCACCAACACAAGTGCGAAAAGTGGTTTTTCAACACTAACACAAGTGCGAAAAGTGGTTTTTCAACACTAACACAAGTGCGAAAAGTGGTTTTTCAACACTAACACAAGTGCGGAAAGTGGTTTTTCAACACTAACACAAGTGCGAAAAGTGGTTTTTCAACACTATCACAAGTGCAAAAAGTGTTTTTTCCACACTAATACACGTGCAAAAGTGGTTTCCTGCACCAACACAAGTGCGAAAAGTGGTTTTTCAACACTATCACAAGTGCAAAAAGTGTTTTTTCCACACTAATACAAGTGCAAAAGTGGTTTCCTGCACCAACACAAGAGCGAAAAGTGGTTTTTCAACACTAACACAAGTGCGGAAAGTGGTTTTTCAACACTAACACAAGTGCGAAAAGTGGTTTTTCAACACTATCACAAGTGCAAAAAGTGTTTTTCCACACTAATACAAGTGCAAAAGTGGTTTCCTGCACCAACACAAGTGCGAAAAGTGGTTTTTCAACACTAACACAAGTGCGAAAAGTGGTTTTTCAACACTATCACAAGTGCAAAAAGTGTTTTTTCCACACTAATACAAGTGCAAAAGTGGTTTCCTGCACCAACACAAGTGCGAAAAGTGGTTTTTCAACACTAACACAAGTGCGAAAAGTGGTTTTTCAACACTAACACAAGTGCGAAAAGTGGTTTTTCCACACTAATACAAGTGCAAAAGTGGTTTACTGCACCAACACAAGTGCGAAAAGTGGTTTTTCAACACTAACACAAGTGCGAAAAGTGGTTTTTCAACACTAACACAAGTGCGAAAAGTGGTTTTTCCACACTAATACAAGTGCAAAAGTGGTTTCCTGCACCAACACAAGTGCGAAAAGTGGTTTTTCAACACTAACACAAGTGCGGAAAGTGGTTTTTCAACACTAACACAAGTACGAAAAGTCGTTTTTCAACACTATCACAAGTGCAAAAAGTGTTTTTTCCACACTAATACAAGTGCAAAAGTGGTTTCCTGCACCAACACAAGTGCGAAAAGTGGTTTTTCAACACTAACACAAGTGCGAAAAGTGGTTTTTCAACACTATCACAAGTGCAAAAAGTGTTTTTCCACACTAATACAAGTGCAAAAGTGGTTTCCTGCACCAACACAAGTGCGAAAAGTGGTTTTTCAACACTAACACAAGTGCGAAAAGTGGTTTTTCAACACTATCACAAGTGCAAAAAGTGTTTTTTCCACACTAATACAAGTGCAAAAGTGGTTTCCTGCACCAACACAAGTGCGAAAAGTGGTTTTTCAACACTAACACAAGTGCGAAAAGTGGTTTTTCAACACTAACACAAGTGCGAAAAGTGGTTTTTCCACACTAATACAAGTGCAAAAGTGGTTTCCTGCACCAACACAAGTGCGAAAAGTGGTTTCTCAACACTAACACAAGTGCGAAAAGTGGTTTTTCAACACTAACACAAGTGCGAAAAGTGGTTTTTCCACACTTATACAAGTGCAAAAGTGGTTTCCTGCACCAACACAAGTGCGAAAAGTGGTTTTTCAACACTAACACAAGTGCGGAAAGTGGTTTTTCAACACTAACACAAGTACGAAAAGTCGTTTTTCAACACTATCACAAGTGCAAAAAGTGTTTTTTCCACACTAATACAAGTGCAAAAGTGGTTTCCTGCACTAACACAAGTTCGAAAAGTGGTTTTTCAACACTAACACAAATGCGAAATGTGGTTTTTCAACACTAACACAAGTGCGAAAAGTGGTTTTTCCACACTAATACAAGTGCAAAAGTGGTTTCCTGCACCAACACAATTGCGAAAAGTGGTTTTTCAACACTAACACAAGTGCGAAAAGTGGTTTTTCAACACTAACACAAGTGCGAAAAGTGTTTTTCCACACTAATACAAGTGCAAAAGTGGTTTCCTGCACCAACACAAGTGCCAAAAGTGGTTTTTCAACACTAACACAAGTGCGAAAAGTGGTTTTTCAACACTATCACAAGTGCAAAAAGTGTTTTTTCCACACTAATACAAGTGCAAAAGTGGTTTCCTGCACCAACACAAGTGCGAAAAGTGGTTTTTCAACACTAACACAAGTGTGGAAAGTGGTTTTTCAACACTAACACAAGTGCGAAAAGTGGTTTTTCAACACTATCACAAGTGCAAAAAGTGTTTTTTCCACACTAATACACGTGCAAAAGTGGTTTCCTGCACCAACACAAGTGCGGAAAGTGGTTTTTCAACACTATCACAAGTGCAAAAAGTGTTTCTTCCACACTAATACAAGTGCAAAAGTGGTTTCCTGCACCAACACAAGAGCGAAAAGTGGTTTTTCAACACTAACACAAGTGCGGAAAGTGGTTTTTCAACACTAACACAAGTGCGAAAAGTGGTTTTTCAACACTATCACAAGTGCAAAAAGTGTTTTTCCACACTAATACAAGTGCAAAAGTGGTTTCCCGCACCAACACAAGTGCGAAAAGTGGTTTTTCAACACTAACACAAGTGCGAAAAGTGGTTTTTCAACACTATCACAAGTGCAAAAGTGTTTTTTCCACACTAATACAAGTGCAAAAGTGGTTTCCTGCACCAACACAAGTGCGAAAAGTGGTTTTTCAACACTAACACAAGTGCGAAAAGTGGTTTTTCAACACTACCCCAAGTGCGAAAAGTGGTTTTTCCACACTAATACAAGTGCAAAAGTGGTTTCCTGCACCAACACAAGTGCGAAAAGTGGTTTTTCAACACTAACACAAGTGCGAAAGTGGTTTTTCAACACTAACACAAGTGCGAAAAGTGGTTTTTCCACACTAATACAAGTGCAAAAGTGGTTTCCTGCACCAACACAAGTGCGAAAAGTGGTTTTTCAACACTAACACAAGTGCGGAAAGTGGTTTTTCAACACTAACACAAGTACGAAAAGTCGTTTTTCAACACTATCACAAGTGCAAAAAGTGTTTTTTCCACACTAATACAAGTGCAAAAGTGGTTTCCTGCACCAACACAAGTGCGAAAAGTGGTTTTTCAACACTAACAGAAGTGCGAAAAGTGGTTTTTCAACACTAATACAAGTGCAAAAAGTGGGTTTTCCACACTAATACAAGTGCAAAAGTGGTTTCCTGCACCAACACAAGTGCGAAAAGTGGTTTTTCAATACTAACACAAGTGCCAAAAGTGGTTTTTCAACACTATCACAAGTGCAAAAAGTGTTTTTTCCACACTAATACAAGTGCAAAAGTGGTTTCCTGCACCAACACAAGTGCGAAAAGTGGTTTTTCAACACGAACACAAGTGCGAAAAGTGGTTTTTCAACACTAACACAAGTGCGAAAAGTGGTTTTTCCACACTAATACAAGTGCAAACGTGGTTTCCTGCACCAACACAAGTGTGAAAAGTGGTTTTTCAACACTAACACAAGTGCGAAAAGTGGTTTTTCAACACTATCACAAGTGCAAAAAGTGTTTTTTCCACACTAATACAAGTGCAAAAGTGGTTTCCTGCACCAACACAAGTGCGAAAAGTGGTTTTTCAACACTAACACAAGTGCGGAAAGTGGTTTTTCAACACTAGCACAAGTGCGAAAAGTCGTTTTTCAACACTATCACAAGTGCAAAAAGTGTTTTTTCCACACTAATACAAGCGCAAAAGTGGTTTCCTGCACCCACACAAGTGCGAAAAGTGGTTTTTCAACACTAACACAAGTGCGAAAAGTGGTTTTTCCACACTAATACAAGTGCAAAAGTGGTTTCCTGCACCAACACAAGTGCGAAAAGTGGTTTTTCAACACTAACACAAGTGCGAAAAGTGGTTTTTCAACACTATCACAAGTGCAAAAAGTGTTTTTTCCACACTAATACAAGTGCAAAAGTGGTTTCCTGCACCAACACAAGTGCGAAAAGTGGTTTTTCAACACTAACACAAGTGCGGAAGTGGTTTTTCAACACTAGCACAAGTGCGAAAAGTGTTTCTTCCACACTAATACAAGTGCAAAAGTGGTTTCCTGCACCAACACAAGAGCGAAAAGTGGTTTTTCAACACTAACACAAGTGCGGAAAGTGGTTTTTCAACACTAACACAAGTGCGAAAAGTGGTTTTTCAACACTATCACAAGTGCAAAAAGTGTTTTTCCACACTAATACAAGTGCAAAAGTGGTTTCCCGCACCAACACAAGTGCGAAAAGTGGTTTTTCAACACTAACACAAGTGCGAAAAGTGGTTTTTCAACACTATCACAAGTGCAAAAAGTGTTTTTTCCACACTAATACAAGTGCAAAAGTGGTTTCCTGCACCAACACAAGTGCGAAAAGTGGTTTTTCAACACTAACACAAGTGCGAAAAGTGGTTTTTCAACACTACCCCAAGTGCGAAAAGTGGTTTTTCCACACTAATACAAGTGCAAAAGTGGTTTCCTGCACCAACACAAGTGCGAAAAGTGGTTTTTCAACACTAACACAAGTGCGAAAAGTGGTTTTTCAACACTAACACAAGTGCGAAAAGTGGTTTTTCCACACTAATACAAGTGCAAAAGTGGTTTCCTGCACCAACACAAGTGCGAAAAGTGGTTTTTCAACACTAACACAAGTGCGGAAAGTGGTTTTTCAACACTAACACAAGTACGAAAAGTCGTTTTTCAACACTATCACAAGTGCAAAAAGTGTTTTTTCCACACTAATACAAGTGCAAAAGTGGTTTCCTGCACCAACACAAGTGCGAAAAGTGGTTTTTCAACACTAACAGAAGTGCGAAAAGTGGTTTTTCAACACTAATACAAGTGCAAAAAGTGGGTTTTCCACACTAATACAAGTGCAAAAGTGGTTTCCTGCACCAACACAAGTGCGAAAAGTGGTTTTTCAATACTAACACAAGTGCCAAAAGTGGTTTTTCAACACTATCACAAGTGCAAAAAGTGTTTTTTCCACACTAATACAAGTGCAAAAGTGGTTTCCTGCACCAACACAAGTGCGAAAAGTGGTTTTTCAACACGAACACAAGTGCGAAAAGTGGTTTTTCAACACTAACACAAGTGCGAAAAGTGGTTTTTCCACACTAATACAAGTGCAAAAGTGGTTTCCTGCACCAACACAAGTGCGAAAAGTGGTTTTTCAACACTAACACAAGTGCGAAAAGTGGTTTTTCAACACTATCACAAGTGCAAAAAGTGTTTTTTCCACACTAATACAAGTGCAAAAGTGGTTTCCTGCACCAACACAAGTGCGAAAAGTGGTTTTTCAACACTAACACAAGTGCGGAAGTGGTTTTTCAACACTAGCACAAGTGCGAAAAGTCGTTTTTCAACACTATCACAAGTGCAAAAAGTGTTTTTTCCACACTAATACAAGCGCAAAAGTGGTTTCCTGCACCCACACAAGTGCGAAAAGTGGTTTTTCAACACTAACACAAGTGCGAAAAGTGGTTTTTCCACACTAATACAAGTGCAAAAGTGGTTTCCTGCACCAACACAAGTGCGAAAAGTGGTTTTTCAACACTAACTAACACAAGTGCGAATAGTGGTTTTTCAACACTATCACAAGTGCAAAAAGTGTTTTTTCCACACTAAAAAAGTGCAAAAGTGGTTTCCTGCACCAACACAAGTGCGAAAAGTGGTTTTTCAACACGAACACAAGTGCGAAAAGTGGTTTTTCAACACTAACACAAGTGCGAAAAGTGGTTTTTCCACACTAATACAAGTGCAAAAGTGGTTTCCTGCACCAACACAAGTGCGAAAAGTGGTTTTTCAACACTAACACAAGTGCGAAAAGTGGTTTTTCAACACTAACACAAGTGCCAAAAGTGGTTTTTCAACACTATCACAAGTGAAAAAAGTGTTTTTTCCACACTAATACAAGTGCAAAAGTGGTTTCCTGCACCAACACAAGTGCGAAAAGTGGTTTTTCAACACTAACACAAGTGCGAAAAGTGGTTTTTCAACACTATCACAAGTGCAAAAAGTGTTTTTTCCACACTAATACAAGTGAAAAAGTGGTTTCCTGCACCAACACAAGTGCGAAAAGTGGTTTTTCAACACTAACACAAGTGCGAAAAGTGGTTTTTCAACACCAACACAAGTGCGAAAAGTGGTTTTTCCACACTAATACAAGTGCGAAAAGTGGTTTTTCAACACTATCACAAGTGCAAAAAGTGTTATTTCCACACTAATACAAGTGCAAAAGTGGTTTCCTGCACTAACACAAGTTCGAAAAGTGGTTTTTCAACACTAACACAAGTGCGAAAAGTGGTTTTTCAACACTATCACAAGTGCAAAAAGTGTTTTTTACACACTAATACAAGTGCAAAAGTGGTTTCCTGCACTAACACAAGTTCGAAAAGTGGTTTTTCAACACTAACACAAGTGCGAAAAGTGGTTTTTCAACACTAACACAAGTGCGAAAAGTGGTTTTTCCACACTAATACAAGTGCAAAATTGGTTTCCTGCACCAACACAAGTGCGAAAAGTGGTTTTTCAACACTAACACAAGTGCGAAAAGTGGTTTTTCAACTCTAACACAAGTGCGAAAAGTGGTTTTTCAACACTAACACAAGTGCGAAAAGTGGTTTTTCAACACTAACACAAGTGCGAAAAGTGGTTTTTCAACACTAACACAAGTGCGAAAAGTGGTTTTTCAACACAAACACAAGTGCGAAAAGTGGTTTTTAAACACGATCACAAGTGCAAAAAGTGGTTTTTCCACACTAATACAAGTGCAAAAGTGGTTTCCTGCACCAACACAAGTGCGAAAAGTGGTTTTTCAACACTAACACAAGTGCGAAAAGTAGTTTTTCAACACTATCACAAGTGCAAAAAGTGTTTTTCCGCACTAATCCAAGTGCAAAAGTGGTTTCCTGCACCAACACAAGTGCGAAAAGTGGTTTTTCAACACTAACACAAGTGCGAAAAGTGGTTTTTCAACACTAACACAAGTGCGAAAAGTGTTTTTTCCACACTAATACAAGTGCAAAAGTGGTTTCCTGCACCAACACAAGTGCGAAAAGTGGTTCTTCAACACTAACACAAGTGCGAAAAGTGGTTTTTCAACACTATCACAAGTGCAAAAATTGTTTTTTCCACACTAATACAAGTGCAAAAGTGGTTTCCTGCACCAACACAAGTGCGAAAAGTGGTTTTTCAACACTAACACAAGTGCGAAAAGTGGTTTTCAACACTATCACAAGTGCAAAAAGTGTTTTTCCACACTAATACAAGTGCAAAAGTGGTTTCCTGCACCAACACAAGTGTGAAAAGTGGTTTTTCAACACTAACACAAGTGCGAAAAGTGGTTTTTCAACACTATCACAAGTGCGAAAAGTGGTTTTTCCACACTAATACAAGTGCAAAAGTGGTTTCCTGCACCAACACAAGTGCAAAAAGTGGTTTTTCAACACTAACACAAGTGCGAAAAGTGGTTTTTCAACACTATCACAAGTGCAAAAAGTGTTTTTTCCACACTAATACAAGTGCAAAAGTGGTTTCCTGCACCAACACTAGTGCGAAAAGTGGTTTTTCAACACTAACACAAGTGCGAAAAGTGGTTTTTCCACACTAATACAAGTGCAAAAGTGGTTTCCTGCGCCAACACAAGTGCGAAAAGTGGTTTTTCAACACTAACACAAGTGCGAAAAGTGGTTTTTCAACACTATCACAAGTGCAAAAAGTGTTTTTTCCACACTAATACAAGTGCAAAAGTGGTTTCCTGCACTAACACAAGTTCGAAAAGTGGTTTTTCAACACTAACACAAATGCGAAAAGTGGTTTTTCAACACTAACACAAGTGCGAAAAGTGGTTTTTCCACACTAATACAAGTGCAAAAGTGGTTTCCTGCACCAACACAAGTGCGAAAAGTGGTTTTTCAACACTAACACAAGTGCGAAAAGTGGTTTTTCAACACTAACACAAGTGCGAAAAGTGTTTTTTCCACACTAATACAAGTGCAAAAGTGGTTTCCTGCACCAACACAAGTGCAAAAAGTGGTTTTTCAACACTAACACAAGTGCGAAAAGTGGTTTTTCAACACTATCACAAGTGCAAAAAGTGTTTTTTCCACACTAATACAAGTGCAAAAGTGGTTTCCTGCACCAACACAAGTGCGAAAAGTGGTTTTTCAACACTAACACAAGTGCGGAAAGTGGTTTTTCAACACTAACACAAGTGCGAAAAGTGGTTTTTCAACACTATCACAAGTGCAAAAAGTGTTTTTTCCACACTAATACACGTGCAAAAGTGGTTTCCTGCACCAACACAAGTGCGAAAAGTGGTTTTTCAACACTATCACAAGTGCAAAAAGTGTTTTTCCACACTAATACAAGTGCAAAAGTGGTTTCCTGCACCAACACAAGTGCGAAAAGTGGTTTTTCAAAACTAACACAAGTGCGAAAAGTGGTTTTTCAACACTATCACAAGTGCAAAAAGTGTTTTTTCCACACTAATACAAGTGCAAAAGTGGTTTCCTGCACCAACACAAGTGCGAAAAGTGGTTTTTCAACACTAACACAAGTGCGAAAAGTGGTTTTTCAACACTAACACAAGTGCGAAAAGTGGTTTTTCCACACTAATACAAGTGCAAAAGTGGTTTCCTGCACCAACACAAGTGCGAAAAGTGGTTTTTCAACACTAACACAAGTGCGAAAAGTGGTTTTTCAACACTAACACAAGTGCGAAAAGTGGTTTTTCCACACTAATACAAGTGCAAAAGTGGTTTCCTGCACCAACACAAGTGCGAAAAGTGGTTTTTCAACACTAACACAAGTGCGGAAAGTGGTTTTTCAACACTAACACAAGTACGAAAAGTAGTTTTTCAACACTATCACAAGTGCAAAAAGTGTTTTTTCCACACTAATACAAGTGCAAAAGTGGTTTCCTGCACCAACACAAGTGCGAAAAGTGGTTTTTCAACACTAACACAAGTGCGAAAAGTGGTTTTTCAACACTATCACAAGTGCAAAAAGTGTTTTTCCACACTAATACAAGTGCAAAAGTGGTTTCCTGCACCAACACAAGTGCGGAAAGTGGTTTTTCAACACTAACACAAGTGCGAAAAGTGGTTTTTCAACACTATCACAAGTGCAAAAAGTGTTTTTCCACACTAATACAAGTGCAAAAGTGGTTTCCTGCACCAACACAAGTGCGAAAAGTGGTTTTTCAACACTAACACAAGTGCGAAAAGTGTTTTTTCCACACTAATACAAGTGCAAAAGTGATTTCCTGCACCAACACAAGTGCGAAAAGTGGTTTTTCAACACTAACACAAGTGCGAAAAGTGGTTTTTCAACACTATCACAAGTGCAAAAAGTGTTTTTTCCACACTAATACAAGTGCAACAGTGGTTTCCTGCACCAACACAAGTGCGAAAAGTGGTTTTTCAACACTAACACAAGTGCGGAAAGTGGTTTTTCAACACTAACACAAGTGCGAAAAGTGGTTTTTCAACACTATCACAAGTGCAAAAAGTGTTTTTTCCACACTAATACACGTGCAAAAGTGGTTTCCTGCACCAACACAAGTGCGAAAAGTGGTTTTTCAACACTATCACAAGTGCAAAAAGTGTTTTTTCCACACTAATACAAGTGCAAAAGTGGTTTCCTGCACCAACACAAGAGCGAAAAGTGGTTTTTCAACACTAACACAAGTGCGGAAAGTGGTTTTTCAACACTAACACAAGTGCGAAAAGTGGTTTTTCAACACTATCACAAGTGCAAAAAGTGTTTTTCCACACTAATACAAGTGCAAAAGTGGTTTCCTGCACCAACACAAGTGCGAAAAGTGGTTTTTCAACACTAACACAAGTGCGAAAAGTGGTTTTTCAACACTATCACAAGTGCAAAAAGTGTTTTTCCCACACTAATACAAGTGCAAAAGTGGTTTCCTGCACCAACACAAGTGCGAAAAGTGGTTTTTCAACACTAACACAAGTGCGAAAAGTGGTTTTTCAACACTAACACAAGTGCGAAAAGTGGTTTTTCCACACTAATACAAGTGCAAAAGTGGTTTCCTGCACCAACACAAGTGCAAAAAGTGGTTTTTCAACACTAACACAAGTGCGAAAAGTGGTTTTTCAACACTAACACAAGTGCGAAAAGTGGTTTTTCAACACTAACACAAGTGCGGAAAGTGGTTTTTCAACACTAACACAAGTGCGAAAAGTGGTTTTTCAACACTATCACAAGTGCAAAAAGTGTTTTTTCCACACTAATACACGTGCAAAAGTGGTTTCCTGCACCAACACAAGTGCGAAAAGTGGTTTTTCAACACTATCACAAGTGCAAAAAGTGTTTTTCCACACTAATACAAGTGCAAAAGTGGTTTCCTGCACCAACACAAGTGCGAAAAGTGGTTTTTCAACACTAACACAAGTGCGAAAAGTGGTTTTTCAACACTATCACAAGTGCAAAAAGTGTTTTTTCCACACTAATACAAGTGCAAAAGTGGTTTCCTGCACCAACACAAGTGCGAAAAGTGGTTTTTCAACACTAACACAAGTGCGAAAAGTGGTTTTTCAACACTAACACAAGTGCGAAAAGTGGTTTTTCAACACTATCACAAGTGCAAAAAGTGTTTTTTCCACACTAATACAAGTGCAAAAGTGGTTTCCTGCACCAACACAAGTGCGAAAAGTGGTTTTTCAACACTAACACAAGTGCGAAAAGTGGTTTTCCACACTAATACAAGTGCAAAAGTGGTTTCCTGCGCCAACACAAGTGCGAAAAGTGGTTTTTCAACACTAACACAAGTGCGAAAAGTGGTTTTTCAACACTATCACAAGCGCAAAAAGTGTTTTTCCACACTAATACAAGTGCAAAAGTGGTTTCCTGCGCCAACACAAGTTCGAAAAGTGGTTTTTCAACACTAACACAAATGCGAAAAGTGGTTTTTCAACACTAACACAAGTGCGAAAAGTGGTTTTTCCACACTAATACAAGTGCAAAAGTGGTTTCCTGCACCAACACAAGTGCGAAAAGTGGTTTTTCAACACTAACACAAGTGCGAAAAGTGGTTTTTCAACACTAACACAAGTGCGAAAAGTGTTTTTTCCACACTAATACAAGTGCAAAAGTGGTTTCCTGCACCAACACAAGTGCGAAAAGTGGTTTTTCAACACTAACACAAGTGCGAAAAGTGGTTTTTCAACACTAACACAAGTGCGAAAAGTGTTTTTTCCACACTAATACAAGTGCAAAAGTGGTTTCCTGCACCAACACAAGTGCGAAAAGTGGTTTTTCAACACTAACACAAGTGCGAAAAGTGGTTTTTCAACACTATCACAAGTGCAAAAAGTGTTTTTTCCACACTAATACAAGTGCAAAAGTGGTTTCCTGCACCAACACAAGTGCGAAAAGTGGTTTTTCAACACTAACACAAGTGCGGAAAGTGGTTTTTCAACACTAACACAAGTGCGAAAAGTGGTTTTTCAACACTATCACAAGTGCAAAAAGTGTTTTTTCCACACTAATACACGTGCAAAAGTGGTTTCCTGCACCAACACAAGTGCGAAAAGTGGTTTTTCAACACTATCACAAGTGCAAAAAGTGTTTTTCCACACTAATACAAGTGCAAAAGTGGTTTCCTGCACCAACACAAGTGCGAAAAGTGGTTTTTCAAAACTAACACAAGTGCGAAAAGTGGTTTTTCAACACTATCACAAGTGCAAAAAGTGTTTTTTCCACACTAATACAAGTGCAAAAGTGGTTTCCTGCACCAACACAAGTGCGAAAAGTGGTTTTTCAACACTAACACAAGTGCGAAAAGTGGTTTTTCAACACTAACACAAGTGCGAAAAGTGGTTTTTCCACACTAATACAAGTGCAAAAGTGGTTTCCTGCACCAACACAAGTGCGAAAAGTGGTTTTTCAACACTAACACAAGTGCGAAAAGTGGTTTTTCAACACTAACACAAGTGCGAAAAGTGGTTTTTCCACACTAATACAAGTGCAAAAGTGGTTTCCTGCACCAACACAAGTGCGAAAAGTGGTTTTTCAACACTAACACAAGTGCGGAAAGTGGTTTTTCAACACTAACACAAGTACGAAAAGTAGTTTTTCAACACTATCACAAGTGCAAAAAGTGTTTTTTCCACACTAATACAAGTGCAAAAGTGGTTTCCTGCACCAACACAAGTGCGAAAAGTGGTTTTTCAACACTAACACAAGTGCGAAAAGTGGTTTTTCAACACTATCACAAGTGCAAAAAGTGTTTTTCCACACTAATACAAGTGCAAAAGTGGTTTCCTGCACCAACACAAGTGCGAAAAGTGGTTTTTCAACACTAACACAAGTGCGAAAAGTGGTTTTTCAACACTATCACAAGTGCAAAAAGTGTTTTTCCACACTAATACAAGTGCAAAAGTGGTTTCCTGCACCAACACAAGTGCGAAAAGTGGTTTTTCAACACTAACACAAGTGCGAAAAGTGTTTTTTCCACACTAATACAAGTGCAAAAGTGATTTCCTGCACCAACACAAGTGCGAAAAGTGGTTTTTCAACACTAACACAAGTGCGAAAAGTGGTTTTTCAACACTATCACAAGTGCAAAAAGTGTTTTTTCCACACTAATACAAGTGCAACAGTGGTTTCCTGCACCAACACAAGTGCGAAAAGTGGTTTTTCAACACTAACACAAGTGCGGAAAGTGGTTTTTCAACACTAACACAACTGCGAAAAGTGGTTTTTCAACACTATCACAAGTGCAAAAAGTGTTTTTTCCACACTAATACACGTGCAAAAGTGGTTTCCTGCACCAACACAAGTGCGAAAAGTGGTTTTTCAACACTATCACAAGTGCAAAAAGTGTTTTTTCCACACTAATACAAGTGCAAAAGTGGTTTCCTGCACCAACACAAGAGCGAAAAGTGGTTTTTCAACACTAACACAAGTGCGGAAAGTGGTTTTTCAACACTAACACAAGTGCGAAAAGTGGTTTTTCAACACTATCACAAGTGCAAAAAGTGTTTTTCCACACTAATACAAGTGCAAAAGTGGTTTCCTGCACCAACACAAGTGCGAAAAGTGGTTTTTCAACACTAACACAAGTGCGAAAAGTGGTTTTTCAACACTATCACAAATGCAAAAAGTGTTTTTTCCACACTAATACAAGTGCAAAAGTGGTTTCCTGCACCAACACAAGTGCGAAAAGTGGTTTTTCAACACTAACACAAGTGCGAAAAGTGGTTTTTCCACACTAATACAAGTGCAAAAGTGGTTTCCTGCACCAACACAAGTGCAAAAAGTGGTTTTTCAACACTAACACAAGTGCGAAAAGTGGTTTTTCAACACTAACACAAGTGCGAAAAGTGGTTTTTCAACACTAACACAAGTGCGGAAAGTGGTTTTTCAACACTAACACAAGTGCGAAAAGTGGTTTTTCAACACTATCACAAGTGCAAAAAGTGTTATTTCCACACTAATACACGTGCAAAAGTGGTTTCCTGCACCAACACAAGTGCGAAAAGTGGTTTTTCAACACTATCACAAGTGCAAAAAGTGTTTTTTCCACACTAATACAAGTGCAAAAGTGGTTTCCTGCACTAACACAAGAGCGAAAAGTGGTTTTTCAACACTAACACAAGTGCGGAAAGTGGTTTTTCAACACTAACACAAGTGCGAAAAGTGGTTTTTCCACACTAATACAAGTGCAAAAGTGGTTTCCTGCACCAACACAAGTGCGAAAAGTGGTTTTTCAACACTATCACAAGTGCAAAAAGTGTTTTTTCCACACTAATACAAGTGCAACAGTGGTTTCCTGCACCAACACAAGTGCGAAAAGTGGTTTTTCAACACTAACACAAGTGCGGAAAGTGGTTTTTCAACACTAACACAACTGCGAAAAGTGGTTTTTCAACACTATCACAAGTGCAAAAAGTGTTTTTTCCACACTAATACACGTGCAAAAGTGGTTTCCTGCACCAACACAAGTGCGAAAAGTGGTTTTTCAACACTATCACAAGTGCAAAAAGTGTTTTTTCCACACTAATACAAGTGCAAAAGTGGTTTCCTGCACCAACACAAGAGCGAAAAGTGGTTTTTCAACACTAACACAAGTGCGGAAAGTGGTTTTTCAACACTAACACAAGTGCGAAAAGTGGTTTTTCAACACTATCACAAGTGCAAAAAGTGTTTTTCCACACTAATACAAGTGCAAAAGTGGTTTCCTGCACCAACACAAGTGCGAAAAGTGGTTTTTCAACACTAACACAAGTGCGAAAAGTGGTTTTTCAACACTATCACAAGTGCAAAAAGTGTTTTTTCCACACTAATACAAGTGCAAAAGTGGTTTCCTGCACCAACACAAGTGCGAAAAGTGGTTTTTCAACACTAACACAAGTGCGAAAAGTGGTTTTTCCACACTAATACAAGTGCAAAAGTGGTTTCCTGCACCAACACAAGTGCAAAAAGTGGTTTTTCAACACTAACACAAGTGCGAAAAGTGGTTTTTCAACACTAACACAAGTGCGAAAAGTGGTTTTTCAACACTAACACAAGTGCGGAAAGTGGTTTTTCAACACTAACACAAGTGCGAAAAGTGGTTTTTCAACACTATCACAAGTGCAAAAAGTGTTATTTCCACACTAATACACGTGCAAAAGTGGTTTCCTGCACC
Source organism: Myxine glutinosa (assembly GCF_964187855.1). Taxonomy (NCBI): domain Eukaryota; kingdom Metazoa; phylum Chordata; class Myxini; order Myxiniformes; family Myxinidae; genus Myxine; species Myxine glutinosa. The sequence continues at coordinate 22,971 of NW_027616533.1, forward strand.
AACACAAGTGCGAAAAGTGGTTTTTCAACACTATCACAAGTGCAAAAATTGTTTTTTCCACACTAATACAAGTGCAAAAGTGGTTTCCTGCACTAACACAAGAGCGAAAAGTGGTTTTTCAACACTAACACAAGTGCGGAAAGTGGTTTTTCAACACTAACACAAGTGCGAAAAGTGGTTTTTCAACACTATCACAAGTGCAAAAAGTGTTTTTCCACACTAATACAAGTGCAAAAGTGGTTTCCTGCACCAACACAAGTGCGAAAAGTGGTTTTTCAACACTAACACAAGTGCGAAAAGTGGTTTTTCAACACTATCACAAGTGCAAAAAGTGTTTTTTCCACACTAATACAAGTGCAAAAGTGGTTTCCTGCACCAACACAAGTGCGAAAAGTGGTTTTTCAACACTTGTGTTAGTGTTGAAAAACCACTTTTCGCACTTGTGTTGGTGCAGGTTGGTGCAGGGTGCAGAAAAAGTGGTTTTTCAACACTAACACAAGTGCGAAAAGTGGTTTTTCAACACTATCACAAGTGCAAAAAGTGTTTTTTCCACACTAATACAAGTGCAAAAGTGGTTTCCTGCACCAACACAAGTGCGAAAAGTGGTTTTTCAACACTAACACAAGTGCGAAAAGTGGTTTTTCCACACTAATACAAGTGCAAAAGTGGTTTCCTGCGCCAACACAAGTGCGAAAAGTGGTTTTTCAACACTAACACAAGTGCGAAAAGTGGTTTTTCAACACTATCACAAGTGCAAAAAGTGTTTTTTCCACACTAATACAAGTGCAAAAGTGGTTTCCTGCACCAACACAAGTGCGAAAAGTGGTTTTTCAACACTAACACAAGTGCGAAAAGTGGTTTTTCCACACTAATACAAGTGCAAAAGTGGTTTCCTGCGCCAACACAAGTGCGAAAAGTGGTTTTTCAACACTAACACAAGTGCGAAAAGTGGTTTTTCAACACTATCACAAGTGCAAAAAGTGTTTTTTCCACACTAATACAAGTGCAAAAGTGGTTTCCTGCACTAACACAAGTTCGAAAAGTGGTTTTTCAACACTAACACAAATGCGAAAAGTGGTTTTTCAACACTAACACAAGTGCGAAAAGTGGTTTTTCCACACTAATACAAGTGCAAAAGTGGTTTCCTGCACCAACACAAGTGCGAAAAGTGGTTTTTCAACACTAATACAAGTGCGAAAAGTGGTTTTTCAACACTAACACAAGTGCGAAAAGTGTTTTTTCCACACTAATACAAGTGCAAAAGTGGTTTCCTGCACCAACACAAGTGCGAAAAGTGGTTTTTCAACACTAACACAAGTGCGAAAAGTGGTTTTTCAACACTATCACAAGTGCAAAAAGTGTTTTTTCCACACTAATACAAGTGCAAAAGTGGTTTCCTGCACCAACACAAGTGCGAAAAGTGGTTTTTCAACACTAACACAAGTGCGGAAAGTGATTTTTCAACACTAACACAAGTGCGAAAAGTGGTTTTTCAACACTATCACAAGTGCAAAAAGTGTTTTTTCCACACTAATACACGTGCAAAAGTGGTTTCCTGCACCAACACAAGTGCGAAAAGTGGTTTTTCAACACTATCACAAGTGCAAAAAGTGTTTTTCCACACTAATACAAGTGCAAAAGTGGTTTCCTGCACCAACACAAGTGCGAAAAGTGGTTTTTCAAAACTAACACAAGTGCGAAAAGTGGTTTTTCAACACTATCACAAGTGCAAAAAGTGTTTTTCCACACTAATACAAGTGCAAAAGTGGTTTCCTGCACCAACACAAGTGCGAAAAGTGGTTTTTCAACACTAACACAAGTGCGAAAAGTGGTTTTTCAACACTAACACAAGTGCGAAAAGTGGTTTTTCCACACTAATACAAGTGCAAAAGTGGTTTCCTGCACCAACACAAGTGCGAAAAGTGGTTTTTCAACACTAACACAAGTGCGAAAAGTGGTTTTTCAACACTAACACAAGTGCGAAAAGTGGTTTTTCCACACTAATACAAGTGCAAAAGTGGTTTCCTGCACCAACACAAGTGCGAAAAGTGGTTTTTCAACACTAACACAAGTGCGGAAAGTGGTTTTTCAACACTAACACAAGTACGAAAAGTAGTTTTTCAACACTATCACAAGTGCAAAAAGTGTTTTTTCCACACTAATACAAGTGCAAAAGTGGTTTCCTGCACCAACACAAGTGCGAAAAGTGGTTTTTCAACACTAACACAAGTGCGAAAAGTGGTTTTTCAACACTATCACAAGTGCAAAAAGTGTTTTTCCACACTAATACAAGTGCAAAAGTGGTTTCCTGCACCAACACAAGTGCGAAAAGTGGTTTTTCAACACTAACACAAGTGCGAAAAGTGGTTTTTCAACACTATCACAAGTGCAAAAAGTGTTTTTCCACACTAATACAAGTGCAAAAGTGGTTTCCTGCACCAACACAAGTGCGAAAAGTGGTTTTTCAACACTAACACAAGTGCGAAAAGTGTTTTTTCCACACTAATACAAGTGCAAAAGTGATTTCCTGCACCAACACAAGTGCGAAAAGTGGTTTTTCAACACTAACACAAGTGTGAAAAGTGGTTTTTCAACACTATCACAAGTGCAAAAAGTGTTTTTTCCACACTAATACAAGTGCAAAAGTGGTTTCCTGCACCAACACAAGTGCGAAAAGTGGTTTTTCAACACTAACACAAGTGCGGAAAGTGGTTTTTCAACACTAACACAAGTGCGAAAAGTGGTTTTTCAACACTATCACAAGTGCAAAAAGTGTTTTTTCCACACTAATACACGTGCAAAAGTGGTTTCCTGCACCAACACAAGTGCGAAAAGTGGTTTTTCAACACTATCACAAGTGCAAAAAGTGTTTTTTCCACACTAATACAAGTGCAAAAGTTTCCTGCACCAACACAAGAGCGAAAAGTGGTTTTTCAACACTAACACAAGTGCGGAAAGTGGTTTTTCAACACTAACACAAGTGCGAAAAGTGGTTTTTCAACACTATCACAAGTGCAAAAAGTGTTTTTCCACACTAATACAAGTGCAAAAGTGGTTTCCTGCACCAACACAAGTGCGAAAAGTGGTTTTTCAACACTAACACAAGTGCGAAAAGTGGTTTTTCAACACTATCACAAGTGCAAAAAGTGTTTTTTTCACACTAATACAAGTGCAAAAGTGGTTTCCTGCACCAACACAAGTGCGAAAAGTGGTTTTTCAACACTAACACAAGTGCGAAAAGTGGTTTTTCAACACTAACACAAGTGCGAAAAGTGGTTTTTCCACACTAATACAAGTGCAAAAGTGGTTTCCTGCACCAACACAAGTGCGAAAAGTGGTTTTTCAACACTAACACAAGTGCGAAAAGTGGTTTTTCAACACTAACACAAGTGCGAAAAGTGGTTTTTCAACACTAACACAAGTGCGGAAAGTGGTTTTTCAACACTAACACAAGTGCGAAAAGTGGTTTTTCAACACTATCACAAGTGCAAAAAGTGTTTTTTCCACACTAATACACGTGCAAAAGTGGTTTCCTGCACCAACACAAGTGCGAAAAGTGGTTTTTCAACACTATCACAAGTGCAAAAAGTGTTTTTTCCACACTAATACAAGTGCAAAAGTGGTTTCCTGCACCAACACAAGAGCGAAAAGTGGTTTTTCAACACTAACACAAGTGCGGAAAGTGGTTTTTCAACACTAACACAAGTGCGAAAAGTGGTTTTTCAACACTATCACAAGTGCAAAAAGTGTTTTTCCACACTAATACAAGTGCAAAAGTGGTTTCCTGCACCAACACAAGTGCGAAAAGTGGTTTTTCAACACTAACACAAGTGCGAAAAGTGGTTTTTCAACACTATCACAAGTGCAAAAAGTGTTTTTTCCACACTAATACAAGTGCAAAAGTGGTTTCCTGCACCAACACAAGTGCGAAAAGTGGTTTTTCAACACTAACACAAGTGCGAAAAGTGGTTTTTCAACACTAACACAAGTGCGAAAAGTGGTTTTTCCACACTAATACAAGTGCAAAAGTGGTTTCCTGCACCAACACAAGTGCGAAAAGTGGTATTTCAACACTAACACAAGTGCGAAAAGTGGTTTTTCAACACTAACACAAGTGTGAAAAGTGGTTTTTCCACACTAATACAAGTGCAAAAGTGGTTTCCTGCACCAACACAAGTGCGAAAAGTGGTTTTTCAACACTAACACAAGTGCGGAAAGTGGTTTTTCAACACTAACACAAGTACGAAAAGTCGTTTTTCAACACTATCACAAGTGCAAAAAGTGTTTTTTCCACACTAATACAAGTGCAAAAGTGGTTTCCTGCACCAACACAAGTGCGAAAAGTGGTTTTTCAACACTAACACAAGTGCGAAAAGTGGTTTTTCAACACTATCACAAGTGCAAAAAGTGTTTTTCCACACTAATACAAGTGCAAAAGTGGTTTCCTGCACCAACACAAGTGCGAAAAGTGGTTTTTCAACACTAACACAAGTGCGAAAAGTGGTTTTTCAACACTATCACAAGTGCAAAAAGTGTTTTTTCCACACTAATACAAGTGCAAAAGTGGTTTCCTGCACCAACACAAGTGCGAAAAGTGGTTTTTCAACACTAACACAAGTGCGAAAAGTGGTTTTTCAACACTAACACAAGTGCGAAAAGTGGTTTTTCCACACTAATACAAGTGCAAAAGTGGTTTCCTGCACCAACACAAGTGTGAAAAGTGGTTTCTCAACACTAACACAAGTGCGAAAAGTGGTTTTTCAACACTAACACAAGTGCGAAAAGTGGTTTTTCCACACTAATACAAGTGCAAAAGTGGTTTCCTGCACCAACACAAGTGCGAAAAGTGGTTTTTCAACACTAACACAAGTGCGGAAAGTGGTTTTTCAACACTAACACAAGTACGAAAAGTCGTTTTTCAACACTATCACAAGTGCAAAAAGTGTTTTTTCCACACTAATACAAGTGCAAAAGTGGTTTCCTGCACTAACACAAGTTCGAAAAGTGGTTTTTCAACACTAACACAAATGCGAAAAGTGGTTTTTCAACACTAACACAAGTGCGAAAAGTGGTTTTTCCACACTAATACAAGTGCAAAAGTGGTTTCCTGCACCAACACAAGTGCGAAAAGTGGTTTTTCAACACTAACACAAGTGCGAAAAGTGGTTTTTCAACACTAACACAAGTGCGAAAAGTGTTTTTTCCACACTAATACAAGTGCAAAAGTGGTTTCCTGCACCAACACAAGTGCGAAAAGTGGTTTTTCAACACTAACACAAGTGCGAAAAGTGGTTTTTCAACACTATCACAAGTGCAAAAAGTGTTTTTTCCACACTAATACAAGTGCAAAAGTGGTTTCCTGCACCAACACAAGTGCGAAAAGTGGTTTTTCAACACTAACACAAGTGTGGAAAGTGGTTTTTCAACACTAACACAAGTGCGAAAAGTGGTTTTTCAACACTATCACAAGTGCAAAAAGTGTTTTTTCCACACTAATACACGTGCAAAAGTGGTTTCCTGCACCAACACAAGTGCGAAAAGTGGTTTTTCAACACTATCACAAGTGCAAAAAGTGTTTCTTCCACACTAATACAAGTGCAAAAGTGGTTTCCTGCACCAACACAAGAGCGAAAAGTGGTTTTTCAACACTAACACAAGTGCGGAAAGTGGTTTTTCAACACTAACACAAGTGCGAAAAGTGGTTTTTCAACACTATCACAAGTGCAAAAAGTGATTTTCCACACTAATACAAGTGCAAAAGTGGTTTCCCGCACCAACACAAGTGCGAAAAGTGGTTTTTCAACACTAACACAAGTGCGAAAAGTGGTTTTTCAACACTATCACAAGTGCAAAAAGTGTTTTTTCCACACTAATACAAGTGCAAAAGTGGTTTCCTGCACCAACACAAGTGCGAAAAGTGGTTTTTCAACACTAACACAAGTGCGAAAAGTGGTTTTTCAACACTACCCCAAGTGCGAAAAGTGGTTTTTCCACACTAATACAAGTGCAAAAGTGGTTTCCTGCACCAACACAAGTGCGAAAAGTGGTTTTTCAACACTAACACAAGTGCGAAAAGTGGTTTTTCAACACTAACACAAGTGCGAAAAGTGGTTTTTCCACACTAATACAAGTGCAAAAGTGGTTTCCTGCACCAACACAAGTGCGAAAAGTGGTTTTTCAACACTAACACAAGTGCGGAAAGTGGTTTTTCAACACTAACACAAGTACGAAAAGTCGTTTTTCAACACTATCACAAGTGCAAAAAGTGTTTTTTCCACACTAATACAAGTGCAAAAGTGGTTTCCTGCACCAACACAAGTGCGAAAAGTGGTTTTTCAACACTAACAGAAGTGCGAAAAGTGGTTTTTCAACACTAATACAAGTGCAAAAAGTGGGTTTTCCACACTAATACAAGTGCAAAAGTGGTTTCCTGCACCAACACAAGTGCGAAAAGTGGTTTTTCAATACTAACACAAGTGCCAAAAGTGGTTTTTCAACACTATCACAAGTGCAAAAAGTGTTTTTTCCACACTAATACAAGTGCAAAAGTGGTTTCCTGCACCAACACAAGTGCGAAAAGTGGTTTTTCAACACGAACACAAGTGCGAAAAGTGGTTTTTCAACACTAACACAAGTGCGAAAAGTGGTTTTTCCACACTAATACAAGTGCAAAAGTGGTTTCCTGCACCAACACAAGTGTGAAAAGTGGTTTTTCAACACTAACACAAGTGCGAAAAGTGGTTTTTCAACACTATCACAAGTGCAAAAAGTGTTTTTTCCACACTAATACAAGTGCAAAAGTGGTTTCCTGCACCAACACAAGTGCGAAAAGTGGTTTTTCAACACTAACACAAGTGCGGAAAGTGGTTTTTCAACACTAGCACAAGTGCGAAAAGTCGTTTTTCAACACTATCACAAGTGCAAAAAGTGTTTTTTCCACACTAACACAAGCGCAAAAGTGGTTTCCTGCACCCACACAAGTGCGAAAAGTGGTTTTTCAACACTAACACAAGTGCGAAAAGTGGTTTTTCCACACTAATACAAGTGCAAAAGTGGTTTCCTGCACCAACACAAGTGCGAAAAGTGGTTTTTCAACACTAACACAAGTGCGAAAAGTGGTTTTTCAACACTATCACAAGTGCAAAAAGTGTTTTTTCCACACTAATACAAGTGCAAAAGTGGTTTCCTGCACCAACACAAGTGCGAAAAGTGGTTTTTCAACACTAACACAAGTGCGGAAGTGGTTTTTCAACACTAGCACAAGTGCGAAAAGTCGTTTTTCAACACTATCACAAGTGCAAAAAGTGTTTTTTCCACACTAATACAAGCGCAAAAGTGGTTTCCTGCACCCACACAAGTGCGAAAAGTGGTTTTTCAACACTAACACAAGTGCGAAAAGTGGTTTTTCCACACTAATACAAGTGCAAAAGTGGTTTCCTGCACCAACACAAGTGCGAAAAGTGGTTTTTCAACACTAACTAACACAAGTGCGAATAGTGGTTTTTCAACACTATCACAAGTGCAAAAAGTGTTTTTTCCACACTAAAAAAGTGCAAAAGTGGTTTCCTGCACCAACACAAGTGCGAAAAGTGGTTTTTCAACACGAACACAAGTGCGAAAAGTGGTTTTTCAACACTAACACAAGTGCGAAAAGTGGTTTTTCCACACTAATACAAGTGCAAAAGTGGTTTCCTGCACCAACACAAGTGCGAAAAGTGGTTTTTCAACACTAGCACAATTGCGAAAAGTCGTTTTTCAACACTATCACAAGTGCAAAAAGTGTTTTTTCCACACTAATACAAGCGCAAAAGTGGTTTCCTGCACCCACACAAGTGCGAAAAGTGGTTTTTCAACACTAACACAAGTGCGAAAAGTGGTTTTTCCACACTAATACAAGTGCAAAAGTGGTTTCCTGCACCAACACAAGTGCGAAAAGTGGTTTTTCAACACTAACACAAGTGCGAAAAGTGGTTTTTCAACACTAACACAAGTGCCAAAAGTGGTTTTTCAACACTATCACAAGTGAAAAAAGTGTTTTTTCCACACTAATACAAGTGCAAAAGTGGTTTCCTGCACCAACACAAGTGCGAAAAGTGTTTTTTCAACACTAACACAAGTGCGAAAAGTGGTTTTTCAACACTATCACAAGTGCAAAAAGTGTTTTTTCCACACTAATACAAGTGAAAAAGTGGTTTCCTGCACCAACACAAGTGCGAAAAGTGGTTTTTCAACACTAACACAAGTGCGAAAAGTGGTTTTTCAACACTAACACAAGTGCGAAAAGTGGTTTTTCCACACTAATACAAGTGCGAAAAGTGGTTTTTCAACACTATCACAAGTGCAAAAAGTGTTTTTTCCACACTAATACAAGTGCAAAAGTGGTTTCCTGCACTAACACAAGTTCGAAAAGTGGTTTTTCAACACTAACACAAGTGCGAAAAGTGGTTTTTCAACACTATCACAAGTGCAAAAAGTGTTTTTTACACACTAATACAAGTGCAAAAGTGGTTTCCTGCACTAACACAAGTTCGAAAAGTGGTTTTTCAACACTAACACAAGTGCGAAAAGTGGTTTTTCAACACTAACACAAGTGCGAAAAGTGGTTTTCCACACTAATACAAGTGCAAAAGTGGTTTCCTGCACCAACACAAGTGCGAAAAGTGGTTTTTCAACACTAACACAAGTGCGAAAAGTGGTTTTTCAACACTAACACAAGTGCGAAAAGTGGTTTTTCAACACTAACACAAGTGCGAAAAGTGGTTTTTCAACACTAACACAAGTGCGAAAAGTGGTTTTTCAACACTAACACAAGTGCGAAAAGTGGTTTTTCAACACAAACACAAGTGCGAAAAGTGGTTTTTCAACACGATCACAAGTGCAAAAAGTGGTTTTTCCACACTAATACAAGTGCAAAAGTGGTTTCCTGCACCAACACAAGTGCGAAAAGTGGTTTTTCAACACTAACACAAGTGCGAAAAGTAGTTTTTCAACACTATCACAAGTGCAAAAAGTGTTTTTCCGCACTAATCCAAGTGCAAAAGTGGTTTCCTGCACCAACACAAGTGCGAAAAGTGGTTTTTCAACACTAACACAAGTGCGAAAAGTGGTTTTTCAACACGAACACAAGTGCGAAAAGTGTTTTTTCCACACTAATACAAGTGCAAAAGTGGTTTCCTGCACCAACACAAGTGCGAAAAGTGGTTCTTCAACACTAACACAAGTGCGAAAAGTGGTTTTTCAACACTATCACAAGTGCAAAAATTGTTTTTTCCACACTAATACAAGTGCAAAAGTGGTTTCCTGCACCAACACAAGTGCGAAAAGTGGTTTTTCAACACTAACACAAGTGCGAAAAGTGGTTTTTCAACACTATCACAAGTGCAAAAAGTGTTTTTCCACACTAATACAAGTGCAAAAGTGGTTTCCTGCACCAACACAAGTGTGAAAAGTGGTTTTTCAACACTAACACAAGTGCGAAAAGTGGTTTTTCAACACTAACACAAGTGCGAAAAGTGGTTTTTCCACACTAATACAAGTGCAAAAGTGGTTTCCTGCACCAACACAAGTGCGAAAAGTGGTTTTTCAACACTAACACAAGTGCGAAAAGTGGTTTTTCAACACTATCACAAGTGCAAAAAGTGTTTTTTCCACACTAATACAAGTGCAAAAGTGGTTTCCTGCACCAACACAAGTGCGAAAAGTGGTTTTTCAACACTAACACAAGTGCGAAAAGTGGTTTTTCCACACTAATACAAGTGCAAAAGTGGTTTCCTGCGCCAACACAAGTGCGAAAAGTGGTTTTTCAACACTAACACAAGTGCGAAAAGTGGTTTTTCAACACTATCACAAGTGCAAAAAGTGTTTTTTCCACACTAATACAAGTGCAAAAGTGGTTTCCTGCACTAACACAAGTTCGAAAAGTGGTTTTTCAACACTAACACAAATGCGAAAAGTGGTTTTTCAACACTAACACAAGTGCGAAAAGTGGTTTTTCCACACTAATACAAGTGCAAAAGTGGTTTCCTGCACCAACACAAGTGCGAAAAGTGGTTTTTCAACACTAACACAAGTGCGAAAAGTGGTTTTTCAACACTAACACAAGTGCGAAAAGTGGTTTTTCCACACTAATACAAGTGCAAAAGTGGTTTCCTGCACCAACACAAGTGCGAAAAGTGGTTTTTCAACACTAACACAAGTGCGGAAAGTGGTTTTTCAACACTAACATAAGTACGAAAAGTCGTGTTTCAACACTATCACAAGTGCAAAAAGTGTTTTTTCCACACTAATACAAGTGCAAAAGTGGTTTCCTGCACCAACACAAGTGCGAAAAGTGGTTTTTCAACACTAACAGAAGTGCGAAAAGTGGTTTTTCAACACTAATACAAGTGCAAAAAGTGGGTTTTCCACACTAATACAAGTGCAAAAGTGGTTTCCTGCACCAACACAAGTGCGAAAAGTGGTTTTTCAATACTAACACAAGTGCCAAAAGTGGTTTTTCAACACTATCACAAGTGCAAAAAGTGTTTTTTCCACACTAATACAAGTGCAAAAGTGGTTTCCTGCACCAACACAAGTGCGAAAAGTGGTTTTTCAACACGAACACAAGTGCGAAAAGTGGTTTTTCAACACTAACACAAGTGCGAAAAGTGGTTTTTCCACACTAATACAAGTGCAAAAGTGGTTTCCTGCACCAACACAAGTGTGAAAAGTGGTTTTTCAACACTAACACAAGTGCGAAAAGTGGTTTTTCAACACTATCACAAGTGCAAAAAGTGTTTTTTCCACACTAATACAAGTGCAAAAGTGGTTTCCTGCACCAACACAAGTGCGAAAAGTGGTTTTTCAACACTAACACAAGTGCGGAAAGTGGTTTTTCAACACTAGCACAGTGCGAAAAGTCGTTTTTCAACACTATCACAAGTGCAAAAAGTGTTTTTTCCACACTAATACAAGCGCAAAAGTGGTTTCCTGCACCCACACAAGTGCGAAAAGTGGTTTTTCAACACTAACACAAGTGCGAAAAGTGGTTTTTCCACACTAATACAAGTGCAAAAGTGGTTTCCTGCACCAACACAAGTGCGAAAAGTGGTTTTTCAACACTAACACAAGTGCGAAAAGTGGTTTTTCAACACTATCACAAGTGCAAAAAGTGTTTTTTCCACACTAATACAAGTGCAAAAGTGGTTTCCTGCACCAACACAAGTGCGAAAAGTGGTTTTTCAACACTAACACAAGTACGAAAAGTCGTTTTTCAACACTAGCACAAGTGCGAAAAGTCGTTTTTCAACACTATCACAAGTGCAAAAAGTGTTTTTTCCACACTAATACAAGCGCAAAAGTGGTTTCCTGCACCCACACAAGTGCGAAAAGTGGTTTTTCAACACTAACACAAGTGCGAAAAGTGGTTTTTCCACACTAATACAAGTGCAAAAGTGGTTTCCTGCACCAACACAAGTGCGAAAAGTGGTTTTTCAACACTAACTAACACAAGTGCGAATAGTGGTTTTTCAACACTATCACAAGTGCAAAAAGTGTTTTTTCCACACTAAAAAAGTGCAAAAGTGGTTTCCTGCACCAACACAAGTGCGAAAAGTGGTTTTTCAACACGAACACAAGTGCGAAAAGTGGTTTTTCAACACTAACACAAGTGCGAAAAGTGGTTTTTCCACACTAATACAAGTGCAAAAGTGGTTTCCTGCACCAACACAAGTGCGAAAAGTGGTTTTTCAACACTAACACAAGTGCGAAAAGTGGTTTTTCAACACTATCACAAGTGCAAAAAGTGTTTTTTCCACACTAATACAAGTGCAAAAGTGGTTTCCTGCACCAACACAAGTGCGAAAAGTGGTTTTTCAACACTAACACAAGTGCGGAAAGTGGTTTTTCAACACTAGCACAATTGCGAAAAGTCGTTTTTCAACACTATCACAAGTGCAAAAAGTGTTTTTTCCACACTAATACAAGCGCAAAAGTGGTTTCCTGCACCCACACAAGTGCGAAAAGTGGTTTTTCAACACTAACACAAGTGCGAAAAGTGGTTTTTCCACACTAATACAAGTGCAAAAGTGGTTTCCTGCACCAACACAAGTGCGAAAAGTGGTTTTTCAACACTAACACAAGTGCGAAAAGTGGTTTTTCAACACTAACACAAGTGCCAAAAGTGGTTTTTCAACACTATCACAAGTGAAAAAAGTGTTTTTTCCACACTAATACAAGTGCAAAAGTGGTTTCCTGCACCAACACAAGTGCGAAAAGTGGTTTTTCAACACTAACACAAGTGCGAAAAGTGGTTTTTCAACACTATCACAAGTGCAAAAAGTGTTTTTTCCACACTAATACAAGTGAAAAAGTGGTTTCCTGCACCAACACAAGTGCGAAAAGTGGTTTTTCAACACTAACACAAGTGCGAAAAGTGGTTTTTCAACACTAACACAAGTGCGAAAAGTGGTTTTTCCACACTAATACAAGTGCGAAAAGTGGTTTTTCAACACTATCACAAGTGCAAAAAGTGTTTTTTCCACACTAATACAAGTGCAAAAGTGGTTTCCTGCACTAACACAAGTTCGAAAAGTGGTTTTTCAACACTAACACAAGTGCGAAAAGTGGTTTTTCAACACTATCACAAGTGCAAAAAGTGTTTTTTACACACTAATACAAGTGCAAAAGTGGTTTCCTGCACTAACACAAGTTCGAAAAGTGGTTTTTCAACACTAACACAAGTGCGAAAAGTGGTTTTTCAACACTAACACAAGTGCGAAAAGTGGTTTTCCACACTAATACAAGTGCAAAAGTGGTTTCCTGCACCAACACAAGTGCGAAAAGTGGTTTTTCAACACTAACACAAGTGCGAAAAGTGGTTTTTCAACACTAACACAAGTGCGAAAAGTGGTTTTTCAACACTAACACAAGTGCGAAAAGTGGTTTTTCAACACTAACACAAGTGCGAAAAGTGGTTTTTCAACACTAACACAAGTGCGAAAAGTGGTTTTTCAACACAAACACAAGTGCGAAAAGTGGTTTTTCAACACGATCACAAGTGCAAAAAGTGGTTTTTCCACACTAATACAAGTGCAAAAGTGGTTTCCTGCACCAACACAAGTGCGAAAAGTGGTTTTTCAACACTAACACAAGTGCGAAAAGTAGTTTTTCAACACTATCACAAGTGCAAAAAGTGTTTTTCCGCACTAATCCAAGTGCAAAAGTGGTTTCCTGCACCAACACAAGTGCGAAAAGTGGTTTTTCAACACTAACACAAGTGCGAAAAGTGGTTTTTCAACACTAACACAAGTGCGAAAAGTGTTTTTTCCACACTAATACAAGTGCAAAAGTGGTTTCCTGCACCAACACAAGTGCGAAAAGTGGTTCTTCAACACTAACACAAGTGCGAAAAGTGGTTTTTCAACACTATCACAAGTGCAAAAATTGTTTTTTCCACACTAATACAAGTGCAAAAGTGGTTTCCTGCACCAACACAAGTGCGAAAAGTGGTTTTTCAACACTAACACAAGTGCGAAAAGTGGTTTTTCAACACTATCACAAGTGCAAAAAGTGTTTTACCACACTAATGCAAGTGCAAAAGTGGTTTCCTGCACCAACACAAGTGTGAAAAGTGGTTTTTCAACACTAACACAAGTGCGAAAAGTGGTTTTTCAACACTAACACAAGTGCGAAAAGTGGTTTTTCCACACTAATACAAGTGCAAAAGTGGTTTCCTGCACCAACACAAGTGCGAAAAGTGGTTTTTCAACACTAACACAAGTGCGAAAAGTGGTTTTTCAACACTATCACAAGTGCAAAAAGTGTTTTTTCCACACTAATACAAGTGCAAAAGTGGTTTCCTGCACCAACACAAGTGCGAAAAGTGGTTTTTACACACTAATACAAGTGCAAAAGTGGTTTCCTGCACTAACACAAGTTCGAAAAGTGGTTTTTCAACACTAACACAAGTGCGAAAAGTGGTTTTTCAACACTAACACAAGTGCGAAAAGTGGTTTTCCACACTAATACAAGTGCAAAAGTGGTTTCCTGCACCAACACAAGTGCGAAAAGTGGTTTTTCAACACTAACACAAGTGCGAAAAGTGGTTTTTCAACACTAACACAAGTGCGAAAAGTGGTTTTTCAACACTAACACAAGTGCGAAAAGTGGTTTTTCAACACTAACACAAGTGCGAAAAGTGGTTTTTCAACACAAACACAAGTGCGAAAAGTGGTTTTTCAACACGATCACAAGTGCAAAAAGTGGTTTTTCCACACTAATACAAGTGCAAAAGTGGTTTCCTGCACCAACACAAGTGCGAAAAGTGGTTTTTCAACACTAACACAAGTGCGAAAAGTAGTTTTTCAACACTATCACAAGTGCAAAAAGTGTTTTTCCGCACTAATCCAAGTGCAAAAGTGGTTTCCTGCACCAACACAAGTGCGAAAAGTGGTTTTTCAACACTAACACAAGTGCGAAAAGTGGTTTTTCAACACTAACACAAGTGCGAAAAGTGTTTTTTCCACACTAATACAAGTGCAAAAGTGGTTTCCTGCACCAACACAAGTGCGAAAAGTGGTTCTTCAACACTAACACAAGTGCGAAAAGTGGTTTTTCAACACTATCACAAGTGCAAAAATTGTTTTTTCCACACTAATACAAGTGCAAAAGTGGTTTCCTGCACCAACACAAGTGCGAAAAGTGGTTTTTCAACACTAACACAAGTGCGAAAAGAGGTTTTTCAACACTATCACAAGTGCAAAAAGTGTTTTTCCACACTAATACAAGTGCAAAAGTGGTTTCCTGCACCAACACAAGTGTGAAAAGTGGTTTTTCAACACTAACACAAGTGCGAAAAGTGGTTTTTCAACACTAACACAAGTGCGAAAAGTGGTTTTTCCACACTAATACAAGTGCAAAAGTGGTTTCCTGCACCAACACAAGTGCGAAAAGTGGTTTTTCAACACTAACACAAGTGCGAAAAGTGGTTTTTCAACACTATCACAAGTGCAAAAAGTGTTTTTTCCACACTAATACAAGTGCAAAAGTGGTTTCCTGCACCAACACAAGTGCGAAAAGTGGTTTTTCAACACTAACACAAGTGCGAAAAGTGGTTTTTCCACACTAATACAAGTGCAAAAGTGGTTTCCTGCGCCAACACAAGTGCGAAAAGTGGTTTTTCAACACTAACACAAGTGCGAAAAGTGGTTTTTCAACACTAACACAAGTGCGAAAAGTGTTTTTCCCACACTAATACAAGTGCAAAAGTGGTTTCCTGCACCAACACAAGTGCGAAAAGTGGTTTTTCAACACTAACACAAGTGCGAAAAGTGGTTTTTCAACACTATCACAAGTGCAAAAAGTGTTTTTTCCACACTAATACAAGTGCAAAAGTGGTTTCCTGCACCAACACAAGTGCGAAAAGTGGTTTTTCAACACTAACACAAGTGCGGAAAGTGGTTTTTCAACACTAACACAAGTGCGAAAAGTGGTTTTTCAACACTATCACAAGTGCAAAAAGTGTTTTTTCCACACTAATACACGTGCAAAAGTGGTTTCCTGCACCAACACAAGTGCGAAAAGTGGTTTTTCAACACTATCACAAGTGCAAAAAGTGTTTTTTCCACACTAATACAAGTGCAAAAGTGGTTTCCTGCACCAACACAAGAGCGAAAAGTGGTTTTTCAACATTAACACAAGTGCGGAAAGTGGTTTTTCAACACTAACACAAGTGCGAAAAGTGGTTTTTCAACACTAACACAAGTGCGAAAAGTGGTTTTTCCACACTAATACAAGTGCAAAAGTGGTTCCCTGCACCAACACAAGTGCGAAAAGTGGTTTTTCAACACTAACACAAGTGCGAAATGTGGTTTTTCAACACTATCACAAGTGCAAAAAGTGTTTTTCCACACTAATACAAGTGCAAAAGTGGTTTCCTGCACCAACACAAGTGCGAAAAGTGGTTTTTCAACACTAACACAAGTGCGAAAGTGGTTTTTCAACACTATCACAAGTGCAAAAAGTGTTTTTTCCACACTAATACAAGTGCAAAAGTGGTTTCCTGCACCAACACAAGTGCGAAAAGTGGTTTTTCAACACTAACACAAGTGCGAAAAGTGGTTTTTCAACACTAACACAAGTGCGAAAAGTGGTTTTTCCACACTAATACAAGTGCAAAAGTGGTTTCCTGCACCAACACAAGTGCGAAAAGTGGTTTCTCAACACTAACACAAGTGCGAAAAGTGGTTTTTCAACACTAACACAAGTGCGAAAAGTGGTTTTTCCACACTAATACAAGTGCAAAAGTGGTTTCCTGCACCAACACAAGTGCGAAAAGTGGTTTTTCAACACTAACACAAGTGCGGAAAGTGGTTTTTCAACACTAACACAAGTACGAAAAGTCGTTTTTCAACACTATCACAAGTGCAAAAAGTGTTTTTTCCACACTAATACAAGTGCAAAAGTGGTTTCCTGCACTAACACAAGTTCGAAAAGTGGTTTTTCAACACTAACACAAATGCAAAAAGTGTTTTTTCCACACTAATACAAGTGCAAAAGTGGTTTCCTGCACCAACACAAGAGCAAAAAGTGGTTTTTCAACACTAACACAAGTGCGGAAAGTGGTTTTTCAACACTAACACAAGTGAGAAAAGTGGTTTTTCAACACTATCACAAGTGCAAAAAGTGTTTTTCCCACACTAATACAAGTGCAAAAGTGGTTTCCTGCACCAACACAAGTGCGAAAAGTGGTTTTTCAACACTAACACAAGTGCGAAAAGTGGTTTTTCAACACTATCACAAGTGCAAAAAGTGTTTTTTCCACACTAATACAAGTGCAAAAGTGGTTTCCTGCACCAACACAAGTGCGAAAAGTGGTTTTTCAACACTAACACAAGTGCGAAAAGTGGTTTTTCAACACTAACACAAGTGTGAAAAGTGGTTTTTCCACACTAATACAAGTGCAAAAGTGGTTTCCTGCACCAACACAAGTGCGAAAAGTGGTTTTTCAACACTAACACAAGTGCGAAAAGTGGTTTTTCAACACTAACACAAGTGCGAAAAGTGGTTTTTCAACACTAACACAAGTGCGGAAAGTGGTTTTTCAACACTAACACAAGTGCGAAAAGTGGTTTTTCAACACTATCACAAGTGCAAAAAGTGTTTTTTCCACACTAATACACGTGCAAAAGTGGTTTCCTGCACCAACACAAGTGCGAAAAGTGGTTTTTCAACACTATCACAAGTGCAAAAAGTGTTTTTTCCACACTAATACAAGTGCAAAAGTGGTTTCCTGCACCAACACAAGAGCGAAAAGTGGTTTTTCAACACTAACACAAGTGCGGAAAGTGGTTTTTCAACACTAACACAAGTGCGAAAAGTGGTTTTTCAACACTATCACAAGTGCAAAAAGTGTTTTTCCACACTAATACAAGTGCAAAAGTGGTTTCCTGCACCAACACAAGTGCGAAAAGTGGTTTTTCAACACTAACACAAGTGCGAAAAGTGGTTTTTCAACACTATCACAAGTGCAAAAAGTGTTTTTTCCACACTAATACAAGTGCAAAAGTGGTTTCCTGCACCAACACAAGTGCGAAAAGTGGTTTTTCAACACTAACACAAGTGCGAAAAGTGGTTTTTCAACACTAACACAAGTGCGAAAAGTGGTTTTTCCACACTAATACAAGTGCAAAAGTGGTTTACTGCACCAACACAAGTGCGAAAAGTGGTTTTTCAACACTAACACAAGTGCGAAAAGTGGTTTTTCAACACTAACACAAGTGCGAAAAGTGGTTTTTCCACACTAATACAAGTGCAAAAGTGGTTTCCTGCACCAACACAAGTGCGAAAAGTGGTTTTTCAACACTAACACAAGTGCGGAAAGTGGTTTTTCAACACTAACACAAGTACGAAAAGTCGTTTTTCAACACTATCACAAGTGCAAAAAGTGTTTTTTCCACACTAATACAAGTGCAAAAGTGGTTTCCTGCACCAACACAAGTGCGAAAAGTGGTTTTTCAACACTAACACAAGTGCGAAAAGTGGTTTTTCAACACTATCACAAGTGCAAAAAGTGTTTTTCCACACTAATACAAGTGCAAAAGTGGTTTCCTGCACCAACACAAGTGCGAAAAGTGGTTTTTCAACACTAACACAAGTGCGAAAAGTGGTTTTTCAACACTATCACAAGTGCAAAAAGTGTTTTTTCCACACTAATACAAGTGCAAAAGTGGTTTCCTGCACCAACACAAGTGCGAAAAGTGGTTTTTCAACACTAACACAAGTGCGAAAAGTGGTTTTTCAACACTAACACAAGTGCGAAAAGTGGTTTTTCCACACTAATACAAGTGCAAAAGTGGTTTCCTGCACCAACACAAGTGCGAAAAGTGGTTTCTCAACACTAACACAAGTGCGAAAAGTGGTTTTTCAACACTAACACAAGTGCGAAAAGTGGTTTTTCCACACTAATACAAGTGCAAAAGTGGTTTCCTGCACCAACACAAGTGCGAAAAGTGGTTTTTCAACACTAACACAAGTGCGGAAAGTGGTTTTTCAACACTAACACAAGTACGAAAAGTCGTTTTTCAACACTATCACAAGTGCAAAAAGTGTTTTTTCCACACTAATACAAGTGCAAAAGTGGTTTCCTGCACTAACACAAGTTCGAAAAGTGGTTTTTCAACACTAACACAAATGCGAAAAGTGGTTTTTCAACACTAACACAAGTGCGAAAAGTGGTTTTTCCACACTAATACAAGTGCAAAAGTGGTTTCCTGCACCAACACAATTGCGAAAAGTGGTTTTTCAACACTAACACAAGTGCGAAAAGTGGTTTTTCAACACTAACACAAGTGCGAAAAGTGTTTTTCCACACTAATACAAGTGCAAAAGTGGTTTCCTGCACCAACACAAGTGCCAAAAGTGGTTTTTCAACACTAACACAAGTGCGAAAAGTGGTTTTTCAACACTATCACAAGTGCAAAAAGTGTTTTTTCCACACTAATACAAGTGCAAAAGTGGTTTCCTGCACCAACACAAGTGCGAAAAGTGGTTTTTCCACACTAATACAAGTGCAAAAGTGGTTTCCTGCACCAACACAAGTGCGAAAAGTGGTTTTTCAACACTAACACAAGTGCGAAAAGTGGTTTTTCAACACTAACACAAGTGCGAAAAGTGGTTTTTCAACACTAACACAAGTGCGGAAAGTGGTTTTTCAACACTAACACAAGTGCGAAAAGTGGTTTTTCAACACTAACACAAGTGCGAAAAGTGGTTTTTCAACACTATCACAAGTGCAAAAAGTGTTTTTTCCACACTAATACACGTGCAAAAGTGGTTTCCTGCACCAACACAAGTGCGAAAAGTGGTTTTTCAACACTATCACAAGTGCAAAAAGTGTTTTTTCCACACTAATACAAGTGCAAAAGTGGTTTCCTGCACCAACACAAGAGCGAAAAGTGGTTTTTCAACACTAACACAAGTGCGGAAAGTGGTTTTTCAACACTAACACAAGTGCGAAAAGTGGTTTTTCAACACTATCACAAGTGCAAAAAGTGTTTTTCCACACTAATACAAGTGCAAAAGTGGTTTCCTGCACCAACACAAGTGCGAAAAGTGGTTTTTCAACACTAACACAAGTGCGAAAAGTGGTTTTTCAACACTATCACAAGTGCAAAAAGTGTTTTTTCCACACTAATACAAGTGCAAAAGTGGTTTCCTGCACCAACACAAGTGCGAAAAGTGGTTTTTCAACACTAACACAAGTGCGAAAAGTGGTTTTTCAACACTAACACAAGTGCGAAAAGTGGTTTTTCCACACTAATACAAGTGCAAAAGTGGTTTACTGCACCAACACAAGTGCGAAAAGTGGTTTTTCAACACTAACACAAGTGCGAAAAGTGGTTTTTCAACACTAACACAAGTGCGAAAAGTGGTTTTTCCACACTAATACAAGTGCAAAAGTGGTTTCCTGCACCAACACAAGTGCGAAAAGTGGTTTTTCAACACTAACACAAGTGCGGAAAGTGGTTTTTCAACACTAACACAAGTACGAAAAGTCGTTTTTCAACACTATCACAAGTGCAAAAAGTGTTTTTTCCACACTAATACAAGTGCAAAAGTGGTTTCCTGCACCAACACAAGTGCGAAAAGTGGTTTTTCAACACTAACACAAGTGCGAAAAGTGGTTTTTCAACACTATCACAAGTGCAAAAAGTGTTTTTCCACACTAATACAAGTGCAAAAGTGGTTTCCTGCACCAACACAAGTGCGAAAAGTGGTTTTTCAACACTAACACAAGTGCGAAAAGTGGTTTTTCAACACTATCACAAGTGCAAAAAGTGTTTTTTCCACACTAATACAAGTGCAAAAGTGGTTTCCTGCACCAACACAAGTGCGAAAAGTGGTTTTTCAACACTAACACAAGTGCGAAAAGTGGTTTTTCAACACTAACACAAGTGCGAAAAGTGGTTTTTCCACACTAATACAAGTGCAAAAGTGGTTTCCTGCACCAACACAAGTGCGAAAAGTGGTTTCTCAACACTAACACAAGTGCGAAAAGTGGTTTTTCAACACTAACACAAGTGCGAAAAGTGGTTTTTCCACACTTATACAAGTGCAAAAGTGGTTTCCTGCACCAACACAAGTGCGAAAAGTGGTTTTTCAACACTAACACAAGTGCGGAAAGTGGTTTTTCAACACTAACACAAGTACGAAAAGTCGTTTTTCAACACTATCACAAGTGCAAAAAGTGTTTTTTCCACACTAATACAAGTGCAAAAGTGGTTTCCTGCACTAACACAAGTTCGAAAAGTGGTTTTTCAACACTAACACAAATGCGAAATGTGGTTTTTCAACACTAACACAAGTGCGAAAAGTGGTTTTTCCACACTAATACAAGTGCAAAAGTGGTTTCCTGCACCAACACAATTGCGAAAAGTGGTTTTTCAACACTAACACAAGTGCGAAAAGTGGTTTTTCAACACTAACACAAGTGCGAAAAGTGTTTTTCCACACTAATACAAGTGCAAAAGTGGTTTCCTGCACCAACACAAGTGCCAAAAGTGGTTTTTCAACACTAACACAAGTGCGAAAAGTGGTTTTTCAACACTATCACAAGTGCAAAAAGTGTTTTTTCCACACTAATACAAGTGCAAAAGTGGTTTCCTGCACCAACACAAGTGCGAAAAGTGGTTTTTCAACACTAACACAAGTGTGGAAAGTGGTTTTTCAACACTAACACAAGTGCGAAAAGTGGTTTTTCAACACTATCACAAGTGCAAAAAGTGTTTTTTCCACACTAATACACGTGCAAAAGTGGTTTCCTGCACCAACACAAGTGCGGAAAGTGGTTTTTCAACACTATCACAAGTGCAAAAAGTGTTTCTTCCACACTAATACAAGTGCAAAAGTGGTTTCCTGCACCAACACAAGAGCGAAAAGTGGTTTTTCAACACTAACACAAGTGCGGAAAGTGGTTTTTCAACACTAACACAAGTGCGAAAAGTGGTTTTTCAACACTATCACAAGTGCAAAAAGTGTTTTTCCACACTAATACAAGTGCAAAAGTGGTTTCCCGCACCAACACAAGTGCGAAAAGTGGTTTTTCAACACTAACACAAGTGCGAAAAGTGGTTTTTCAACACTATCACAAGTGCAAAAAGTGTTTTTTCCACACTAATACAAGTGCAAAAGTGGTTTCCTGCACCAACACAAGTGCGAAAAGTGGTTTTTCAACACTAACACAAGTGCGAAAAGTGGTTTTTCAACACTACCCCAAGTGCGAAAAGTGGTTTTTCCACACTAATACAAGTGCAAAAGTGGTTTCCTGCACCAACACAAGTGCGAAAAGTGGTTTTTCAACACTAACACAAGTGCGAAAAGTGGTTTTTCAACACTAACACAAGTGCGAAAAGTGGTTTTTCCACACTAATACAAGTGCAAAAGTGGTTTCCTGCACCAACACAAGTGCGAAAAGTGGTTTTTCAACACTAACACAAGTGCGGAAAGTGGTTTTTCAACACTAACACAAGTACGAAAAGTCGTTTTTCAACACTATCACAAGTGCAAAAAGTGTTTTTTCCACACTAATACAAGTGCAAAAGTGGTTTCCTGCACCAACACAAGTGCGAAAAGTGGTTTTTCAACACTAACAGAAGTGCGAAAAGTGGTTTTTCAACACTAATACAAGTGCAAAAAGTGGGTTTTCCACACTAATACAAGTGCAAAAGTGGTTTCCTGCACCAACACAAGTGCGAAAAGTGGTTTTTCAATACTAACACAAGTGCCAAAAGTGGTTTTTCAACACTATCACAAGTGCAAAAAGTGTTTTTTCCACACTAATACAAGTGCAAAAGTGGTTTCCTGCACCAACACAAGTGCGAAAAGTGGTTTTTCAACACGAACACAAGTGCGAAAAGTGGTTTTTCAACACTAACACAAGTGCGAAAAGTGGTTTTTCCACACTAATACAAGTGCAAACGTGGTTTCCTGCACCAACACAAGTGTGAAAAGTGGTTTTTCAACACTAACACAAGTGCGAAAAGTGGTTTTTCAACACTATCACAAGTGCAAAAAGTGTTTTTTCCACACTAATACAAGTGCAAAAGTGGTTTCCTGCACCAACACAAGTGCGAAAAGTGGTTTTTCAACACTAACACAAGTGCGGAAAGTGGTTTTTCAACACTAGCACAAGTGCGAAAAGTCGTTTTTCAACACTATCACAAGTGCAAAAAGTGTTTTTTCCACACTAATACAAGCGCAAAAGTGGTTTCCTGCACCCACACAAGTGCGAAAAGTGGTTTTTCAACACTAACACAAGTGCGAAAAGTGGTTTTTCCACACTAATACAAGTGCAAAAGTGGTTTCCTGCACCAACACAAGTGCGAAAAGTGGTTTTTCAACACTAACACAAGTGCGAAAAGTGGTTTTTCAACACTATCACAAGTGCAAAAAGTGTTTTTTCCACACTAATACAAGTGCAAAAGTGGTTTCCTGCACCAACACAAGTGCGAAAAGTGGTTTTTCAACACTAACACAAGTGCGGAAGTGGTTTTTCAACACTAGCACAAGTGCGAAAAGTCGTTTTTCAACACTATCACAAGTGCAAAAAGTGTTTTTTCCACACTAATACAAGCGCAAAAGTGGTTTCCTGCACCCACACAAGTGCGAAAAGTGGTTTTTCAACACTAACACAAGTGCGAAAAGTGGTTTTTCCACACTAATACAAGTGCAAAAGTGGTTTCCTGCACCAACACAAGTGCGAAAAGTGGTTTTTCAACACTAACTAACACAAGTGCGAATAGTGGTTTTTCAACACTATCACAAGTGCAAAAAGTGTTTTTTCCACACTAAAAAAGTGCAAAAGTGGTTTCCTGCACCAACACAAGTGCGAAAAGTGGTTTTTCAACACGAACACAAGTGCGAAAAGTGGTTTTTCAACACTAACACAAGTGCGAAAAGTGGTTTTTCCACACTAATACAAGTGCAAAAGTGGTTTCCTGCACCAACACAAGTGCGAAAAGTGGTTTTTCAACACTAACACAAGTGCGAAAAGTGGTTTTTCAACACTAACACAAGTGCCAAAAGTGGTTTTTCAACACTATCACAAGTGAAAAAAGTGTTTTTTCCACACTAATACAAGTGCAAAAGTGGTTTCCTGCACCAACACAAGTGCGAAAAGTGGTTTTTCAACACTAACACAAGTGCGAAAAGTGGTTTTTCAACACTATCACAAGTGCAAAAAGTGTTTTTTCCACACTAATACAAGTGAAAAAGTGGTTTCCTGCACCAACACAAGTGCGAAAAGTGGTTTTTCAACACTAACACAAGTGCGAAAAGTGGTTTTTCAACACCAACACAAGTGCGAAAAGTGGTTTTTCCACACTAATACAAGTGCGAAAAGTGGTTTTTCAACACTATCACAAGTGCAAAAAGTGTTTTTTCCACACTAATACAAGTGCAAAAGTGGTTTCCTGCACTAACACAAGTTCGAAAAGTGGTTTTTCAACACTAACACAAGTGCGAAAAGTGGTTTTTCAACACTATCACAAGTGCAAAAAGTGTTTTTTACACACTAATACAAGTGCAAAAGTGGTTTCCTGCACTAACACAAGTTCGAAAAGTGGTTTTTCAACACTAACACAAGTGCGAAAAGTGGTTTTTCAACACTAACACAAGTGCGAAAAGTGGTTTTTCCACACTAATACAAGTGCAAAAGTGGTTTCCTGCACCAACACAAGTGCGAAAAGTGGTTTTTCAACACTAACACAAGTGCGAAAAGTGGTTTTTCAACTCTAACACAAGTGCGAAAAGTGGTTTTTCAACACTAACACAAGTGCGAAAAGTGGTTTTTCAACACTAACACAAGTGCGAAAAGTGGTTTTTCAACACTAACACAAGTGCGAAAAGTGGTTTTTCAACACAAACACAAGTGCGAAAAGTGGTTTTTAAACACGATCACAAGTGCAAAAAGTGGTTTTTCCACACTAATACAAGTGCAAAAGTGGTTTCCTGCACCAACACAAGTGCGAAAAGTGGTTTTTCAACACTAACACAAGTGCGAAAAGTAGTTTTTCAACACTATCACAAGTGCAAAAAGTGTTTTTCCGCACTAATCCAAGTGCAAAAGTGGTTTCCTGCACCAACACAAGTGCGAAAAGTGGTTTTTCAACACTAACACAAGTGCGAAAAGTGGTTTTTCAACACTAACACAAGTGCGAAAAGTGTTTTTTCCACACTAATACAAGTGCAAAAGTGGTTTCCTGCACCAACACAAGTGCGAAAAGTGGTTCTTCAACACTAACACAAGTGCGAAAAGTGGTTTTTCAACACTATCACAAGTGCAAAAATTGTTTTTTCCACACTAATACAAGTGCAAAAGTGGTTTCCTGCACCAACACAAGTGCGAAAAGTGGTTTTTCAACACTAACACAAGTGCGAAAAGTGGTTTTTCAACACTATCACAAGTGCAAAAAGTGTTTTTCCACACTAATACAAGTGCAAAAGTGGTTTCCTGCACCAACACAAGTGTGAAAAGTGGTTTTTCAACACTAACACAAGTGCGAAAAGTGGTTTTTCAACACTATCACAAGTGCGAAAAGTGGTTTTTCCACACTAATACAAGTGCAAAAGTGGTTTCCTGCACCAACACAAGTGCAAAAAGTGGTTTTTCAACACTAACACAAGTGCGAAAAGTGGTTTTTCAACACTATCACAAGTGCAAAAAGTGTTTTTTCCACACTAATACAAGTGCAAAAGTGGTTTCCTGCACCAACACTAGTGCGAAAAGTGGTTTTTCAACACTAACACAAGTGCGAAAAGTGGTTTTTCCACACTAATACAAGTGCAAAAGTGGTTTCCTGCGCCAACACAAGTGCGAAAAGTGGTTTTTCAACACTAACACAAGTGCGAAAAGTGGTTTTTCAACACTATCACAAGTGCAAAAAGTGTTTTTTCCACACTAATACAAGTGCAAAAGTGGTTTCCTGCACTAACACAAGTTCGAAAAGTGGTTTTTCAACACTAACACAAATGCGAAAAGTGGTTTTTCAACACTAACACAAGTGCGAAAAGTGGTTTTTCCACACTAATACAAGTGCAAAAGTGGTTTCCTGCACCAACACAAGTGCGAAAAGTGGTTTTTCAACACTAACACAAGTGCGAAAAGTGGTTTTTCAACACTAACACAAGTGCGAAAAGTGTTTTTTCCACACTAATACAAGTGCAAAAGTGGTTTCCTGCACCAACACAAGTGCAAAAAGTGGTTTTTCAACACTAACACAAGTGCGAAAAGTGGTTTTTCAACACTATCACAAGTGCAAAAAGTGTTTTTTCCACACTAATACAAGTGCAAAAGTGGTTTCCTGCACCAACACAAGTGCGAAAAGTGGTTTTTCAACACTAACACAAGTGCGGAAAGTGGTTTTTCAACACTAACACAAGTGCGAAAAGTGGTTTTTCAACACTATCACAAGTGCAAAAAGTGTTTTTTCCACACTAATACACGTGCAAAAGTGGTTTCCTGCACCAACACAAGTGCGAAAAGTGGTTTTTCAACACTATCACAAGTGCAAAAAGTGTTTTTCCACACTAATACAAGTGCAAAAGTGGTTTCCTGCACCAACACAAGTGCGAAAAGTGGTTTTTCAAAACTAACACAAGTGCGAAAAGTGGTTTTTCAACACTATCACAAGTGCAAAAAGTGTTTTTTCCACACTAATACAAGTGCAAAAGTGGTTTCCTGCACCAACACAAGTGCGAAAAGTGGTTTTTCAACACTAACACAAGTGCGAAAAGTGGTTTTTCAACACTAACACAAGTGCGAAAAGTGGTTTTTCCACACTAATACAAGTGCAAAAGTGGTTTCCTGCACCAACACAAGTGCGAAAAGTGGTTTTTCAACACTAACACAAGTGCGAAAAGTGGTTTTTCAACACTAACACAAGTGCGAAAAGTGGTTTTTCCACACTAATACAAGTGCAAAAGTGGTTTCCTGCACCAACACAAGTGCGAAAAGTGGTTTTTCAACACTAACACAAGTGCGGAAAGTGGTTTTTCAACACTAACACAAGTACGAAAAGTAGTTTTTCAACACTATCACAAGTGCAAAAAGTGTTTTTTCCACACTAATACAAGTGCAAAAGTGGTTTCCTGCACCAACACAAGTGCGAAAAGTGGTTTTTCAACACTAACACAAGTGCGAAAAGTGGTTTTTCAACACTATCACAAGTGCAAAAAGTGTTTTTCCACACTAATACAAGTGCAAAAGTGGTTTCCTGCACCAACACAAGTGCGGAAAGTGGTTTTTCAACACTAACACAAGTGCGAAAAGTGGTTTTTCAACACTATCACAAGTGCAAAAAGTGTTTTTCCACACTAATACAAGTGCAAAAGTGGTTTCCTGCACCAACACAAGTGCGAAAAGTGGTTTTTCAACACTAACACAAGTGCGAAAAGTGTTTTTTCCACACTAATACAAGTGCAAAAGTGATTTCCTGCACCAACACAAGTGCGAAAAGTGGTTTTTCAACACTAACACAAGTGCGAAAAGTGGTTTTTCAACACTATCACAAGTGCAAAAAGTGTTTTTTCCACACTAATACAAGTGCAACAGTGGTTTCCTGCACCAACACAAGTGCGAAAAGTGGTTTTTCAACACTAACACAAGTGCGGAAAGTGGTTTTTCAACACTAACACAAGTGCGAAAAGTGGTTTTTCAACACTATCACAAGTGCAAAAAGTGTTTTTTCCACACTAATACACGTGCAAAAGTGGTTTCCTGCACCAACACAAGTGCGAAAAGTGGTTTTTCAACACTATCACAAGTGCAAAAAGTGTTTTTTCCACACTAATACAAGTGCAAAAGTGGTTTCCTGCACCAACACAAGAGCGAAAAGTGGTTTTTCAACACTAACACAAGTGCGGAAAGTGGTTTTTCAACACTAACACAAGTGCGAAAAGTGGTTTTTCAACACTATCACAAGTGCAAAAAGTGTTTTTCCACACTAATACAAGTGCAAAAGTGGTTTCCTGCACCAACACAAGTGCGAAAAGTGGTTTTTCAACACTAACACAAGTGCGAAAAGTGGTTTTTCAACACTATCACAAGTGCAAAAAGTGTTTTTCCCACACTAATACAAGTGCAAAAGTGGTTTCCTGCACCAACACAAGTGCGAAAAGTGGTTTTTCAACACTAACACAAGTGCGAAAAGTGGTTTTTCAACACTAACACAAGTGCGAAAAGTGGTTTTTCCACACTAATACAAGTGCAAAAGTGGTTTCCTGCACCAACACAAGTGCAAAAAGTGGTTTTTCAACACTAACACAAGTGCGAAAAGTGGTTTTTCAACACTAACACAAGTGCGAAAAGTGGTTTTTCAACACTAACACAAGTGCGGAAAGTGGTTTTTCAACACTAACACAAGTGCGAAAAGTGGTTTTTCAACACTATCACAAGTGCAAAAAGTGTTTTTTCCACACTAATACACGTGCAAAAGTGGTTTCCTGCACCAACACAAGTGCGAAAAGTGGTTTTTCAACACTATCACAAGTGCAAAAAGTGTTTTTCCACACTAATACAAGTGCA
This sequence comes from Myxine glutinosa, assembly GCF_964187855.1. Taxonomy (NCBI): domain Eukaryota; kingdom Metazoa; phylum Chordata; class Myxini; order Myxiniformes; family Myxinidae; genus Myxine; species Myxine glutinosa. The sequence goes on from NW_027616533.1 coordinate 51,031, forward strand.
AAAGTGGTTTCCTGCACCAACACAAGTGCGAAAAGTGGTTTTTCAACACTAACACAAGTGCGAAAAGTGGTTTTTCAACACTATCACAAGTGCAAAAAGTGTTTTTTCCACACTAATACAAGTGCAAAAGTGGTTTCCTGCACCAACACAAGTGCGAAAAGTGGTTTTTCAACACTAACACAAGTGCGAAAAGTGGTTTTTCAACACTAACACAAGTGCGAAAAGTGGTTTTTCAACACTATCACAAGTGCAAAAAGTGTTTTTTCCACACTAATACAAGTGCAAAAGTGGTTTCCTGCACCAACACAAGTGCGAAAAGTGGTTTTTCAACACTAACACAAGTGCGAAAAGTGGTTTTCCACACTAATACAAGTGCAAAAGTGGTTTCCTGCGCCAACACAAGTGCGAAAAGTGGTTTTTCAACACTAACACAAGTGCGAAAAGTGGTTTTTCAACACTATCACAAGCGCAAAAAGTGTTTTTCCACACTAATACAAGTGCAAAAGTGGTTTCCTGCGCCAACACAAGTTCGAAAAGTGGTTTTTCAACACTAACACAAATGCGAAAAGTGGTTTTTCAACACTAACACAAGTGCGAAAAGTGGTTTTTCCACACTAATACAAGTGCAAAAGTGGTTTCCTGCACCAACACAAGTGCGAAAAGTGGTTTTTCAACACTAACACAAGTGCGAAAAGTGGTTTTTCAACACTAACACAAGTGCGAAAAGTGTTTTTTCCACACTAATACAAGTGCAAAAGTGGTTTCCTGCACCAACACAAGTGCGAAAAGTGGTTTTTCAACACTAACACAAGTGCGAAAAGTGGTTTTTCAACACTAACACAAGTGCGAAAAGTGTTTTTTCCACACTAATACAAGTGCAAAAGTGGTTTCCTGCACCAACACAAGTGTGAAAAGTGGTTTTTCAACACTAACACAAGTGCGAAAAGTGGTTTTTCAACACTATCACAAGTGCAAAAAGTGTTTTTTCCACACTAATACAAGTGCAAAAGTGGTTTCCTGCACCAACACAAGTGCGAAAAGTGGTTTTTCAACACTAACACAAGTGCGGAAAGTGGTTTTTCAACACTAACACAAGTGCGAAAAGTGGTTTTTCAACACTATCACAAGTGCAAAAAGTGTTTTTTCCACACTAATACACGTGCAAAAGTGGTTTCCTGCACCAACACAAGTGCGAAAAGTGGTTTTTCAACACTATCACAAGTGCAAAAAGTGTTTTTCCACACTAATACAAGTGCAAAAGTGGTTTCCTGCACCAACACAAGTGCGAAAAGTGGTTTTTCAAAACTAACACAAGTGCGAAAAGTGGTTTTTCAACACTATCACAAGTGCAAAAAGTGTTTTTTCCACACTAATACAAGTGCAAAAGTGGTTTCCTGCACCAACACAAGTGCGAAAAGTGGTTTTTCAACACTAACACAAGTGCGAAAAGTGGTTTTTCAACACTAACACAAGTGCGAAAAGTGGTTTTTCCACACTAATACAAGTGCAAAAGTGGTTTCCTGCACCAACACAAGTGCGAAAAGTGGTTTTTCAACACTAACACAAGTGCGAAAAGTGGTTTTTCAACACTAACACAAGTGCGAAAAGTGGTTTTTCCACACTAATACAAGTGCAAAAGTGGTTTCCTGCACCAACACAAGTGCGAAAAGTGGTTTTTCAACACTAACACAAGTGCGGAAAGTGGTTTTTCAACACTAACACAAGTACGAAAAGTAGTTTTTCAACACTATCACAAGTGCAAAAAGTGTTTTTTCCACACTAATACAAGTGCAAAAGTGGTTTCCTGCACCAACACAAGTGCGAAAAGTGGTTTTTCAACACTAACACAAGTGCGAAAAGTGGTTTTTCAACACTATCACAAGTGCAAAAAGTGTTTTTCCACACTAATACAAGTGCAAAAGTGGTTTCCTGCACCAACACAAGTGCGAAAAGTGGTTTTTCAACACTAACACAAGTGCGAAAAGTGGTTTTTCAACACTATCACAAGTGCAAAAAGTGTTTTTCCACACTAATACAAGTGCAAAAGTGGTTTCCTGCACCAACACAAGTGCGAAAAGTGGTTTTTCAACACTAACACAAGTGCGAAAAGTGTTTTTTCCACACTAATACAAGTGCAAAAGTGATTTCCTGCACCAACACAAGTGCGAAAAGTGGTTTTTCAACACTAACACAAGTGCGAAAAGTGGTTTTTCAACACTATCACAAGTGCAAAAAGTGTTTTTTCCACACTAATACAAGTGCAACAGTGGTTTCCTGCACCAACACAAGTGCGAAAAGTGGTTTTTCAACACTAACACAAGTGCGGAAAGTGGTTTTTCAACACTAACACAACTGCGAAAAGTGGTTTTTCAACACTATCACAAGTGCAAAAAGTGTTTTTTCCACACTAATACACGTGCAAAAGTGGTTTCCTGCACCAACACAAGTGCGAAAAGTGGTTTTTCAACACTATCACAAGTGCAAAAAGTGTTTTTTCCACACTAATACAAGTGCAAAAGTGGTTTCCTGCACCAACACAAGAGCGAAAAGTGGTTTTTCAACACTAACACAAGTGCGGAAAGTGGTTTTTCAACACTAACACAAGTGCGAAAAGTGGTTTTTCAACACTATCACAAGTGCAAAAAGTGTTTTTTCCACACTAATACACGTGCAAAAGTGGTTTCCTGCACCAACACAAGTGCGAAAAGTGGTTTTTCAACACTATCACAAGTGCAAAAAGTGTTTTTCCACACTAATACAAGTGCAAAAGTGGTTTCCTGCACCAACACAAGTGCGAAAAGTGGTTTTTCAAAACTAACACAAGTGCGAAAAGTGGTTTTTCAACACTATCACAAGTGCAAAAAGTGTTTTTTCCACACTAATACAAGTGCAAAAGTGGTTTCCTGCACCAACACAAGTGCGAAAAGTGGTTTTTCAACACTAACACAAGTGCGAAAAGTGGTTTTTCAACACTAACACAAGTGCGAAAAGTGGTTTTTCCACACTAATACAAGTGCAAAAGTGGTTTCCTGCACCAACACAAGTGCGAAAAGTGGTTTTTCAACACTAACACAAGTGCGAAAAGTGGTTTTTCAACACTAACACAAGTGCGAAAAGTGGTTTTTCCACACTAATACAAGTGCAAAAGTGGTTTCCTGCACCAACACAAGTGCGAAAAGTGGTTTTTCAACACTAACACAAGTGCGGAAAGTGGTTTTTCAACACTAACACAAGTACGAAAAGTAGTTTTTCAACACTATCACAAGTGCAAAAAGTGTTTTTTCCACACTAATACAAGTGCAAAAGTGGTTTCCTGCACCAACACAAGTGCGAAAAGTGGTTTTTCAACACTAACACAAGTGCGAAAAGTGGTTTTTCAACACTATCACAAGTGCAAAAAGTGTTTTTCCACACTAATACAAGTGCAAAAGTGGTTTCCTGCACCAACACAAGTGCGGAAAGTGGTTTTTCAACACTAACACAAGTGCGAAAAGTGGTTTTTCAACACTATCACAAGTGCAAAAAGTGTTTTTCCACACTAATACAAGTGCAAAAGTGGTTTCCTGCACCAACACAAGTGCGAAAAGTGGTTTTTCAACACTAACACAAGTGCGAAAAGTGTTTTTTCCACACTAATACAAGTGCAAAAGTGATTTCCTGCACCAACACAAGTGCGAAAAGTGGTTTTTCAACACTAACACAAGTGCGAAAAGTGGTTTTTCAACACTATCACAAGTGCAAAAAGTGTTTTTTCCACACTAATACAAGTGCAACAGTGGTTTCCTGCACCAACACAAGTGCGAAAAGTGGTTTTTCAACACTAACACAAGTGCGGAAAGTGGTTTTTCAACACTAACACAAGTGCGAAAAGTGGTTTTTCAACACTATCACAAGTGCAAAAAGTGTTTTTTCCACACTAATACACGTGCAAAAGTGGTTTCCTGCACCAACACAAGTGCGAAAAGTGGTTTTTCAACACTATCACAAGTGCAAAAAGTGTTTTTTCCACACTAATACAAGTGCAAAAGTGGTTTCCTGCACCAACACAAGAGCGAAAAGTGGTTTTTCAACACTAACACAAGTGCGGAAAGTGGTTTTTCAACACTAACACAAGTGCGAAAAGTGGTTTTTCAACACTATCACAAGTGCAAAAAGTGTTTTTCCACACTAATACAAGTGCAAAAGTGGTTTCCTGCACCAACACAAGTGCGAAAAGTGGTTTTTCAACACTAACACAAGTGCGAAAAGTGGTTTTTCAACACTATCACAAGTGCAAAAAGTGTTTTTCCCACACTAATACAAGTGCAAAAGTGGTTTCCTGCACCAACACAAGTGCGAAAAGTGGTTTTTCAACACTAACACAAGTGCGAAAAGTGGTTTTTCAACACTAACACAAGTGCGAAAAGTGGTTTTTCCACACTAATACAAGTGCAAAAGTGGTTTCCTGCACCAACACAAGTGCAAAAAGTGGTTTTTCAACACTAACACAAGTGCGAAAAGTGGTTTTTCAACACTAACACAAGTGCGAAAAGTGGTTTTTCAACACTAACACAAGTGCGGAAAGTGGTTTTTCAACACTAACACAAGTGCGAAAAGTGGTTTTTCAACACTATCACAAGTGCAAAAAGTGTTTTTTCCACACTAATACACGTGCAAAAGTGGTTTCCTGCACCAACACAAGTGCGAAAAGTGGTTTTTCAACACTATCACAAGTGCAAAAAGTGTTTTTCCACACTAATACAAGTGCAAAAGTGGTTTCCTGCACCAACACAAGTGCGAAAAGTGGTTTTTCAACACTAACACAAGTGCGAAAAGTGGTTTTTCAACACTATCACAAGTGCAAAAAGTGTTTTTTCCACACTAATACAAGTGCAAAAGTGGTTTCCTGCACCAACACAAGTGCGAAAAGTGGTTTTTCAACACTAACACAAGTGCGAAAAGTGGTTTTTCAACACTAACACAAGTGCGAAAAGTGGTTTTTCAACACTATCACAAGTGCAAAAAGTGTTTTTTCCACACTAATACAAGTGCAAAAGTGGTTTCCTGCACCAACACAAGTGCGAAAAGTGGTTTTTCAACACTAACACAAGTGCGAAAAGTGGTTTTCCACACTAATACAAGTGCAAAAGTGGTTTCCTGCGCCAACACAAGTGCGAAAAGTGGTTTTTCAACACTAACACAAGTGCGAAAAGTGGTTTTTCAACACTATCACAAGCGCAAAAAGTGTTTTTCCACACTAATACAAGTGCAAAAGTGGTTTCCTGCGCCAACACAAGTTCGAAAAGTGGTTTTTCAACACTAACACAAATGCGAAAAGTGGTTTTTCAACACTAACACAAGTGCGAAAAGTGGTTTTTCCACACTAATACAAGTGCAAAAGTGGTTTCCTGCACCAACACAAGTGCGAAAAGTGGTTTTTCAACACTAACACAAGTGCGAAAAGTGGTTTTTCAACACTAACACAAGTGCGAAAAGTGTTTTTTCCACACTAATACAAGTGCAAAAGTGGTTTCCTGCACCAACACAAGTGCGAAAAGTGGTTTTTCAACACTAACACAAGTGCGAAAAGTGGTTTTTCAACACTAACACAAGTGCGAAAAGTGTTTTTTCCACACTAATACAAGTGCAAAAGTGGTTTCCTGCACCAACACAAGTGCGAAAAGTGGTTTTTCAACACTAACACAAGTGCGAAAAGTGGTTTTTCAACACTATCACAAGTGCAAAAAGTGTTTTTTCCACACTAATACAAGTGCAAAAGTGGTTTCCTGCACCAACACAAGTGCGAAAAGTGGTTTTTCAACACTAACACAAGTGCGGAAAGTGGTTTTTCAACACTAACACAAGTGCGAAAAGTGGTTTTTCAACACTATCACAAGTGCAAAAAGTGTTTTTTCCACACTAATACACGTGCAAAAGTGGTTTCCTGCACCAACACAAGTGCGAAAAGTGGTTTTTCAACACTATCACAAGTGCAAAAAGTGTTTTTCCACACTAATACAAGTGCAAAAGTGGTTTCCTGCACCAACACAAGTGCGAAAAGTGGTTTTTCAAAACTAACACAAGTGCGAAAAGTGGTTTTTCAACACTATCACAAGTGCAAAAAGTGTTTTTTCCACACTAATACAAGTGCAAAAGTGGTTTCCTGCACCAACACAAGTGCGAAAAGTGGTTTTTCAACACTAACACAAGTGCGAAAAGTGGTTTTTCAACACTAACACAAGTGCGAAAAGTGGTTTTTCCACACTAATACAAGTGCAAAAGTGGTTTCCTGCACCAACACAAGTGCGAAAAGTGGTTTTTCAACACTAACACAAGTGCGAAAAGTGGTTTTTCAACACTAACACAAGTGCGAAAAGTGGTTTTTCCACACTAATACAAGTGCAAAAGTGGTTTCCTGCACCAACACAAGTGCGAAAAGTGGTTTTTCAACACTAACACAAGTGCGGAAAGTGGTTTTTCAACACTAACACAAGTACGAAAAGTAGTTTTTCAACACTATCACAAGTGCAAAAAGTGTTTTTTCCACACTAATACAAGTGCAAAAGTGGTTTCCTGCACCAACACAAGTGCGAAAAGTGGTTTTTCAACACTAACACAAGTGCGAAAAGTGGTTTTTCAACACTATCACAAGTGCAAAAAGTGTTTTTCCACACTAATACAAGTGCAAAAGTGGTTTCCTGCACCAACACAAGTGCGAAAAGTGGTTTTTCAACACTAACACAAGTGCGAAAAGTGGTTTTTCAACACTATCACAAGTGCAAAAAGTGTTTTTCCACACTAATACAAGTGCAAAAGTGGTTTCCTGCACCAACACAAGTGCGAAAAGTGGTTTTTCAACACTAACACAAGTGCGAAAAGTGTTTTTTCCACACTAATACAAGTGCAAAAGTGATTTCCTGCACCAACACAAGTGCGAAAAGTGGTTTTTCAACACTAACACAAGTGCGAAAAGTGGTTTTTCAACACTATCACAAGTGCAAAAAGTGTTTTTTCCACACTAATACAAGTGCAACAGTGGTTTCCTGCACCAACACAAGTGCGAAAAGTGGTTTTTCAACACTAACACAAGTGCGGAAAGTGGTTTTTCAACACTAACACAACTGCGAAAAGTGGTTTTTCAACACTATCACAAGTGCAAAAAGTGTTTTTTCCACACTAATACACGTGCAAAAGTGGTTTCCTGCACCAACACAAGTGCGAAAAGTGGTTTTTCAACACTATCACAAGTGCAAAAAGTGTTTTTTCCACACTAATACAAGTGCAAAAGTGGTTTCCTGCACCAACACAAGAGCGAAAAGTGGTTTTTCAACACTAACACAAGTGCGGAAAGTGGTTTTTCAACACTAACACAAGTGCGAAAAGTGGTTTTTCAACACTATCACAAGTGCAAAAAGTGTTTTTCCACACTAATACAAGTGCAAAAGTGGTTTCCTGCACCAACACAAGTGCGAAAAGTGGTTTTTCAACACTAACACAAGTGCGAAAAGTGGTTTTTCAACACTATCACAAATGCAAAAAGTGTTTTTTCCACACTAATACAAGTGCAAAAGTGGTTTCCTGCACCAACACAAGTGCGAAAAGTGGTTTTTCAACACTAACACAAGTGCGAAAAGTGGTTTTTCCACACTAATACAAGTGCAAAAGTGGTTTCCTGCACCAACACAAGTGCAAAAAGTGGTTTTTCAACACTAACACAAGTGCGAAAAGTGGTTTTTCAACACTAACACAAGTGCGAAAAGTGGTTTTTCAACACTAACACAAGTGCGGAGAGTGGTTTTTCAACACTAACACAAGTGCGAAAAGTGGTTTTTCAACACTATCACAAGTGCAAAAAGTGTTATTTCCACACTAATACACGTGCAAAAGTGGTTTCCTGCACCAACACAAGTGCGAAAAGTGGTTTTTCAACACTATCACAAGTGCAAAAAGTGTTTTTTCCACACTAATACAAGTGCAAAAGTGGTTTCCTGCACTAACACAAGAGCGAAAAGTGGTTTTTCAACACTAACACAAGTGCGGAAAGTGGTTTTTCAACACTAACACAAGTGCGAAAAGTGGTTTTTCCACACTAATACAAGTGCAAAAGTGGTTTCCTGCACCAACACAAGTGCGAAAAGTGGTTTTTCAACACTATCACAAGTGCAAAAAGTGTTTTTTCCACACTAATACAAGTGCAACAGTGGTTTCCTGCACCAACACAAGTGCGAAAAGTGGTTTTTCAACACTAACACAAGTGCGGAAAGTGGTTTTTCAACACTAACACAACTGCGAAAAGTGGTTTTTCAACACTATCACAAGTGCAAAAAGTGTTTTTTCCACACTAATACACGTGCAAAAGTGGTTTCCTGCACCAACACAAGTGCGAAAAGTGGTTTTTCAACACTATCACAAGTGCAAAAAGTGTTTTTTCCACACTAATACAAGTGCAAAAGTGGTTTCCTGCACCAACACAAGAGCGAAAAGTGGTTTTTCAACACTAACACAAGTGCGGAAAGTGGTTTTTCAACACTAACACAAGTGCGAAAAGTGGTTTTTCAACACTATCACAAGTGCAAAAAGTGTTTTTCCACACTAATACAAGTGCAAAAGTGGTTTCCTGCACCAACACAAGTGCGAAAAGTGGTTTTTCAACACTAACACAAGTGCGAAAAGTGGTTTTTCAACACTATCACAAGTGCAAAAAGTGTTTTTTCCACACTAATACAAGTGCAAAAGTGGTTTCCTGCACCAACACAAGTGCGAAAAGTGGTTTTTCAACACTAACACAAGTGCGAAAAGTGGTTTTTCCACACTAATACAAGTGCAAAAGTGGTTTCCTGCACCAACACAAGTGCAAAAAGTGGTTTTTCAACACTAACACAAGTGCGAAAAGTGGTTTTTCAACACTAACACAAGTGCGAAAAGTGGTTTTTCAACACTAACACAAGTGCGGAAAGTGGTTTTTCAACACTAACACAAGTGCGAAAAGTGGTTTTTCAACACTATCACAAGTGCAAAAAGTGTTATTTCCACACTAATACACGTGCAAAAGTGGTTTCCTGCACCAACACAAGTGCGAAAAGTGGTTTTTCAACACTATCACAAGTGCAAAAAGTGTTTTTTCCACACTAATACAAGTGCAAAAGTGGTTTCCTGCACTAACACAAGAGCGAAAAGTGGTTTTTCAACACTAACACAAGTGCGAAAAGTGGTTTTTCAACACTATCACAAGTGCAAAAAGTGTTTTTTCCACACTAATACAAGTGCAAAAGTGGTTTCCTGCACCAACACAAGTGCGAAAAGTGGTTTTTCAACACTAACACAAGTGCGAAAAGTGGTTTTTCAACACTAACACAAGTGCGAAAAGTGGTTTTTCCACACTAATACAAGTGCAAAAGTGGTTTCCTGCACCAACACAAGTGCGAAAAGTGGTTTTTCAACACTAACACAAGTGCGAAAAGTGGTTTTTCAACACTAACACAAGTGCGAAAAGTGGTTTTTCCACACTAATACAAGTGCAAAAGTGGTTTCCTGCACCAACACAAGTGCGAAAAGTGGTATTTCAACACTAACACAAGTGCGAAAAGTGGTTTTTCAACACTAACACAAGTGCGAAAAGTGGTTTTTCCACACTAATACAAGTGCAAAAGTGGTTTCCTGCACCAACACAAGTGCGAAAAGTGGTTTTTCAACACTAACACAAGTGCGGAAAGTGGTTTTTCAACACTAACACAAGTACGAAAAGTCGTTTTTCAACACTATCACAAGTGCAAAAAGTGTTTTTTCCACACTAATACAAGTGCAAAAGTGGTTTCCTGCACCAACACAAGTGCGAAAAGTGGTTTTTCAACACTAACACAAGTGCGAAAAGTGGTTTTTCAACACTATCACAAGTGCAAAAAGTGTTTTTCCACACTAATACAAGTGCAAAAGTGGTTTCCTGCACCAACACAAGTGCGAAAAGTGGTTTTTCAACACTAACACAAGTGCGAAAAGTGGTTTTTCAACACTATCACAAGTGCAAAAAGTGTTTTTTCCACACTAATACAAGTGCAAAAGTGGTTTCCTGCACCAACACAAGTGCGAAAAGTGGTTTTTCAACACTAACACAAGTGCGAAAAGTGGTTTTTCAACACTAACACAAGTGCGAAAAGTGGTTTTTCCACACTAATACAAGTGCAAAAGTGGTTTCCTGCACCAACACAAGTGTGAAAAGTGGTTTCTCAACACTAACACAAGTGCGAAAAGTGGTTTTTCAACACTAACACAAGTGCGAAAAGTGGTTTTTCCACACTAATACAAGTGCAAAAGTGGTTTCCTGCACCAACACAAGTGCGAAAAGTGGTTTTTCAACACTAACACAAGTGCGGAAAGTGGTTTTTCAACACTAACACAAGTACGAAAAGTCGTTTTTCAACACTATCACAAGTGCAAAAAGTGTTTTTTCCACACTAATACAAGTGCAAAAGTGGTTTCCTGCACTAACACAAGTTCGAAAAGTGGTTTTTCAACACTAACACAAATGCGAAAAGTGGTTTTTCAACACTAACACAAGTGCGAAAAGTGGTTTTTCCACACTAATACAAGTGCAAAAGTGGTTTCCTGCACCAACACAAGTGCGAAAAGTGGTTTTTCAACACTAACACAAGTGCGAAAAGTGGTTTTTCAACACTAACACAAGTGCGAAAAGTGTTTTTTCCACACTAATACAAGTGCAAAAGTGGTTTCCTGCACCAACACAAGTGCGAAAAGTGGTTTTTCAACACTAACACAAGTGCGAAAAGTGGTTTTTCAACACTATCACAAGTGCAAAAAGTGTTTTTTCCACACTAATACAAGTGCAAAAGTGGTTTCCTGCACCAACACAAGTGCGAAAAGTGGTTTTTCAACACTAACACAAGTGTGGAAAGTGGTTTTTCAACACTAACACAAGTGCGAAAAGTGGTTTTTCAACACTATCACAAGTGCAAAAAGTGTTTTTTCCACACTAATACACGTGCAAAAGTGGTTTCCTGCACCAACACAAGTGCGAAAAGTGGTTTTTCAACACTATCACAAGTGCAAAAAGTGTTTCTTCCACACTAATACAAGTGCAAAAGTGGTTTCCTGCACCAACACAAGAGCGAAAAGTGGTTTTTCAACACTAACACAAGTGCGGAAAGTGGTTTTTCAACACTAACACAAGTGCGAAAAGTGGTTTTTCAACACTATCACAAGTGCAAAAAGTGATTTTCCACACTAATACAAGTGCAAAAGTGGTTTCCCGCACCAACACAAGTGCGAAAAGTGGTTTTTCAACACTAACACAAGTGCGAAAAGTGGTTTTTCAACACTATCACAAGTGCAAAAAGTGTTTTTTCCACACTAATACAAGTGCAAAAGTGGTTTCCTGCACCAACACAAGTGCGAAAAGTGGTTTTTCAACACTAACACAAGTGCGAAAAGTGGTTTTTCAACACTACCCCAAGTGCGAAAAGTGGTTTTTCCACACTAATACAAGTGCAAAAGTGGTTTCTGCACCAACACAAGTGCGAAAAGTGGTTTTTCAACACTAACACAAGTGCGAAAAGTGGTTTTTCAACACTAACACAAGTGCGAAAAGTGGTTTTTCCACACTAATACAAGTGCAAAAGTGGTTTCCTGCACCAACACAAGTGCGAAAAGTGGTTTTTCAACACTAACACAAGTGCGGAAAGTGGTTTTTCAACACTAACACAAGTACGAAAAGTCGTTTTTCAACACTATCACAAGTGCAAAAAGTGTTTTTTCCACACTAATACAAGTGCAAAAGTGGTTTCCTGCACCAACACAAGTGCGAAAAGTGGTTTTTCAACACTAACAGAAGTGCGAAAAGTGGTTTTTCAACACTAATACAAGTGCAAAAAGTGGGTTTTCCACACTAATACAAGTGCAAAAGTGGTTTCCTGCACCAACACAAGTGCGAAAAGTGGTTTTTCAATACTAACACAAGTGCCAAAAGTGGTTTTTCAACACTATCACAAGTGCAAAAAGTGTTTTTTCCACACTAATACAAGTGCAAAAGTGGTTTCCTGCACCAACACAAGTGCGAAAAGTGGTTTTTCAACACGAACACAAGTGCGAAAAGTGGTTTTTCAACACTAACACAAGTGCGAAAAGTGGTTTTTCCACACTAATACAAGTGCAAAAGTGGTTTCCTGCACCAACACAAGTGTGAAAAGTGGTTTTTCAACACTAACACAAGTGCGAAAAGTGGTTTTTCAACACTATCACAAGTGCAAAAAGTGTTTTTTCCACACTAATACAAGTGCAAAAGTGGTTTCCTGCACCAACACAAGTGCGAAAAGTGGTTTTTCAACACTAACACAAGTGCGGAAAGTGGTTTTTCAACACTAGCACAAGTGCGAAAAGTCGTTTTTCAACACTATCACAAGTGCAAAAAGTGTTTTTTCCACACTAATACAAGCGCAAAAGTGGTTTCCTGCACCCACACAAGTGCGAAAAGTGGTTTTTCAACACTAACACAAGTGCGAAAAGTGGTTTTTCCACACTAATACAAGTGCAAAAGTGGTTTCCTGCACCAACACAAGTGCGAAAAGTGGTTTTTCAACACTAACACAAGTGCGAAAAGTGGTTTTTCAACACTATCACAAGTGCAAAAAGTGTTTTTTTCCACACTAATTACAAGTGCAAAAGTGGTTTCCTGCACCAACACAAGTGCGAAAAGTGGTTTTTCAACACTAACACAAGTGCGGAAGTGGTTTTTCAACACTAGCACAAGTGCGAAAAGTCGTTTTTCAACACTATCACAAGTGCAAAAAGTGTTTTTTCCACACTAATACAAGCGCAAAAGTGGTTTCCTGCACCCACACAAGTGCGAAAAGTGGTTTTTCAACACTAACACAAGTGCGAAAAGTGGTTTTTCCACACTAATACAAGTGCAAAAGTGGTTTCCTGCACCAACACAAGTGCGAAAAGTGGTTTTTCAACACTAACTAACACAAGTGCGAATAGTGGTTTTTCAACACTATCACAAGTGCAAAAAGTGTTTTTTCCACACTAAAAAAGTGCAAAAGTGGTTTCCTGCACCAACACAAGTGCGAAAAGTGGTTTTTCAACACGAACACAAGTGCGAAAAGTGGTTTTTCAACACTAACACAAGTGCGAAAAGTGGTTTTTCCACACTAATACAAGTGCAAAAGTGGTTTCCTGCACCAACACAAGTGCGAAAAGTGGTTTTTCAACACTAGCACAATTGCGAAAAGTCGTTTTTCAACACTATCACAAGTGCAAAAAGTGTTTTTTCCACACTAATACAAGCGCAAAAGTGGTTTCCTGCACCCACACAAGTGCGAAAAGTGGTTTTTCAACACTAACACAAGTGCGAAAAGTGGTTTTTCCACACTAATACAAGTGCAAAAGTGGTTTCCTGCACCAACACAAGTGCGAAAAGTGGTTTTTCAACACTAACACAAGTGCGAAAAGTGGTTTTTCAACACTAACACAAGTGCCAAAAGTGGTTTTTCAACACTATCACAAGTGAAAAAAGTGTTTTTTCCACACTAATACAAGTGCAAAAGTGGTTTCCTGCACCAACACAAGTGCGAAAAGTGTTTTTTCAACACTAACACAAGTGCGAAAAGTGGTTTTTCAACACTATCACAAGTGCAAAAAGTGTTTTTTCCACACTAATACAAGTGAAAAAGTGGTTTCCTGCACCAACACAAGTGCGAAAAGTGGTTTTTCAACACTAACACAAGTGCGAAAAGTGGTTTTTCAACAGCTAACACAAGTGCGAAAAGTGGTTTTTCCACACTAATACAAGTGCGAAAAGTGGTTTTTCAACACTATCACAAGTGCAAAAAGTGTTTTTTCCACACTAATACAAGTGCAAAAGTGGTTTCCTGCACTAACACAAGTTCGAAAAGTGGTTTTTCAACACTAACACAAGTGCGAAAAGTGGTTTTTCAACACTATCACAAGTGCAAAAAGTGTTTTTTACACACTAATACAAGTGCAAAAGTGGTTTCCTGCACTAACACAAGTTCGAAAAGTGGTTTTTCAACACTAACACAAGTGCGAAAAGTGGTTTTTCAACACTAACACAAGTGCGAAAAGTGGTTTTCCACACTAATACAAGTGCAAAAGTGGTTTCCTGCACCAACACAAGTGCGAAAAGTGGTTTTTCAACACTAACACAAGTGCGAAAAGTGGTTTTTCAACACTAACACAAGTGCGAAAAGTGGTTTTTCAACACTAACACAAGTGCGAAAAGTGGTTTTTCAACACTAACACAAGTGCGAAAAGTGGTTTTTCAACACTAACACAAGTGCGAAAAGTGGTTTTTCAACACAAACACAAGTGCGAAAAGTGGTTTTTCAACACGATCACAAGTGCAAAAAGTGGTTTTTCCACACTAATACAAGTGCAAAAGTGGTTTCCTGCACCAACACAAGTGCGAAAAGTGGTTTTTCAACACTAACACAAGTGCGAAAAGTAGTTTTTCAACACTATCACAAGTGCAAAAAGTGTTTTTCCGCACTAATCCAAGTGCAAAAGTGGTTTCCTGCACAACACAAGTGCGAAAAGTGGTTTTTCAACACTAACACAAGTGCGAAAAGTGGTTTTTCAACACGAACACAAGTGCGAAAAGTGTTTTTTCCACACTAATACAAGTGCAAAAGTGGTTTCCTGCACCAACACAAGTGCGAAAAGTGGTTCTTCAACACTAACACAAGTGCGAAAAGTGGTTTTTCAACACTATCACAAGTGCAAAAATTGTTTTTTCCACACTAATACAAGTGCAAAAGTGGTTTCCTGCACCAACACAAGTGCGAAAAGTGGTTTTTCAACACTAACACAAGTGCGAAAAGTGGTTTTTCAACACTATCACAAGTGCAAAAAGTGTTTTTCCACACTAATACAAGTGCAAAAGTGGTTTCCTGCACCAACACAAGTGTGAAAAGTGGTTTTTCAACACTAACACAAGTGCGAAAAGTGGTTTTTCAACACTAACACAAGTGCGAAAAGTGGTTTTTCCACACTAATACAAGTGCAAAAGTGGTTTCCTGCACCAACACAAGTGCGAAAAGTGGTTTTTCAACACTAACACAAGTGCGAAAAGTGGTTTTTCAACACTATCACAAGTGCAAAAAGTGTTTTTTCCACACTAATACAAGTGCAAAAGTGGTTTCCTGCACCAACACAAGTGCGAAAAGTGGTTTTTCAACACTAACACAAGTGCGAAAAGTGGTTTTTCAACACTAACACAAGTGCGAAAAGTGGTTTTTCAACACTATCACAAGTGCAAAAAGTGTTTTTTCCACACTAATACAAGTGCAAAAGTGGTTTCCTGCACCAACACAAGTGCGAAAAGTGGTTTTTCAACACTAACACAAGTGCGAAAAGTGGTTTTTCAACACTATCACAAGTGCAAAAAGTGTTTTTTCCACACTAATACAAGTGCAAAAGTGGTTTCCTGCACCAACACAAGTGCGAAAAGTGGTTTTTCAACACTAACACAAGTGCGGAAAGTGGTTTTTCAACACTAGCACAAGTGCGAAAAGTCGTTTTTCAACACTATCACAAGTGCAAAAAGTGTTTTTTCCACACTAATACAAGCGCAAAAGTGGTTTCCTGCACCCACACAAGTGCGAAAAGTGGTTTTTCAACACTAACACAAGTGCGAAAAGTGGTTTTTCCACACTAATACAAGTGCAAAAGTGGTTTCCTGCACCAACACAAGTGCGAAAAGTGGTTTTTCAACACTAACACAAGTGCGAAAAGTGGTTTTTCAACACTATCACAAGTGCAAAAAGTGTTTTTTCCACACTAATACAAGTGCAAAAGTGGTTTCCTGCACCAACACAAGTGCGAAAAGTGGTTTTTCAACACTAACACAAGTGCGGAAGTGGTTTTTCAACACTAGCACAAGTGCGAAAAGTCGTTTTTCAACACTATCACAAGTGCAAAAAGTGTTTTTTCCACACTAATACAAGCGCAAAAGTGGTTTCCTGCACCCACACAAGTGCGAAAAGTGGTTTTTCAACACTAACACAAGTGCGAAAAGTGGTTTTTCCACACTAATACAAGTGCAAAAGTGGTTTCCTGCACCAACACAAGTGCGAAAAGTGGTTTTTCAACACTAACTAACACAAGTGCGAATAGTGGTTTTTCAACACTATCACAAGTGCAAAAAGTGTTTTTTCCACACTAAAAAAGTGCAAAAGTGGTTTCCTGCACCAACACAAGTGCGAAAAGTGGTTTTTCAACACGAACACAAGTGCGAAAAGTGGTTTTTCAACACTAACACAAGTGCGAAAAGTGGTTTTTCCACACTAATACAAGTGCAAAAGTGGTTTCCTGCACCAACACAAGTGCGAAAAGTGGTTTTTCAACACTAGCACAATTGCGAAAAGTCGTTTTTCAACACTATCACAAGTGCAAAAAGTGTTTTTTCCACACTAATACAAGCGCAAAAGTGGTTTCCTGCACCCACACAAGTGCGAAAAGTGGTTTTTCAACACTAACACAAGTGCGAAAAGTGGTTTTTCCACACTAATACAAGTGCAAAAGTGGTTTCCTGCACCAACACAAGTGCGAAAAGTGGTTTTTCAACACTAACACAAGTGCGAAAAGTGGTTTTTCAACACTAACACAAGTGCCAAAAGTGGTTTTTCAACACTATCACAAGTGAAAAAAGTGTTTTTTCCACACTAATACAAGTGCAAAAGTGGTTTCCTGCACCAACACAAGTGCGAAAAGTGTTTTTTCAACACTAACACAAGTGCGAAAAGTGGTTTTTCAACACTATCACAAGTGCAAAAAGTGTTTTTTCCACACTAATACAAGTGAAAAAGTGGTTTCCTGCACCAACACAAGTGCGAAAAGTGGTTTTTCAACACTAACACAAGTGCGAAAAGTGGTTTTTCAACACTAACACAAGTGCGAAAAGTGGTTTTTCCACACTAATACAAGTGCGAAAAGTGGTTTTTCAACACTATCACAAGTGCAAAAAGTGTTTTTTCCACACTAATACAAGTGCAAAAGTGGTTTCCTGCACTAACACAAGTTCGAAAAGTGGTTTTTCAACACTAACACAAGTGCGAAAAGTGGTTTTTCAACACTATCACAAGTGCAAAAAGTGTTTTTTACACACTAATACAAGTGCAAAAGTGGTTTCCTGCACTAACACAAGTTCGAAAAGTGGTTTTTCAACACTAACACAAGTGCGAAAAGTGGTTTTTCAACACTAACACAAGTGCGAAAAGTGGTTTTCCACACTAATACAAGTGCAAAAGTGGTTTCCTGCACCAACACAAGTGCGAAAAGTGGTTTTTCAACACTAACACAAGTGCGAAAAGTGGTTTTTCAACACTAACACAAGTGCGAAAAGTGGTTTTTCAACACTAACACAAGTGCGAAAAGTGGTTTTTCAACACTAACACAAGTGCGAAAAGTGGTTTTTCAACACTAACACAAGTGCGAAAAGTGGTTTTTCAACACAAACACAAGTGCGAAAAGTGGTTTTTCAACACGATCACAAGTGCAAAAAGTGGTTTTTCCACACTAATACAAGTGCAAAAGTGGTTTCCTGCACCAACACAAGTGCGAAAAGTGGTTTTTCAACACTAACACAAGTGCGAAAAGTAGTTTTTCAACACTATCACAAGTGCAAAAAGTGTTTTTCCGCACTAATCCAAGTGCAAAAGTGGTTTCCTGCACCAACACAAGTGCGAAAAGTGGTTTTTCAACACTAACACAAGTGCGAAAAGTGGTTTTTCAACACGAACACAAGTGCGAAAAGTGTTTTTTCCACACTAATACAAGTGCAAAAGTGGTTTCCTGCACCAACACAAGTGCGAAAAGTGGTTCTTCAACACTAACACAAGTGCGAAAAGTGGTTTTTCAACACTATCACAAGTGCAAAAATTGTTTTTTCCACACTAATACAAGTGCAAAAGTGGTTTCCTGCACCAACACAAGTGCGAAAAGTGGTTTTTCAACACTAACACAAGTGCGAAAAGTGGTTTTTCAACACTATCACAAGTGCAAAAAGTGTTTTTCCACACTAATACAAGTGCAAAAGTGGTTTCCTGCACCAACACAAGTGTGAAAAGTGGTTTTTCAACACTAACACAAGTGCGAAAAGTGGTTTTTCAACACTAACACAAGTGCGAAAAGTGGTTTTTCCACACTAATACAAGTGCAAAAGTGGTTTCCTGCACCAACACAAGTGCGAAAAGTGGTTTTTCAACACTAACACAAGTGCGAAAAGTGGTTTTTCAACACTATCACAAGTGCAAAAAGTGTTTTTTCCACACTAATACAAGTGCAAAAGTGGTTTCCTGCACCAACACAAGTGCGAAAAGTGGTTTTTCAACACTAACACAAGTGCGAAAAGTGGTTTTTCCACACTAATACAAGTGCAAAAGTGGTTTCCTGCGCCAACACAAGTGCGAAAAGTGGTTTTTCAACACTAACACAAGTGCGAAAAGTGGTTTTTCAACACTATCACAAGTGCAAAAAGTGTTTTTTCCACACTAATACAAGTGCAAAAGTGGTTTCCTGCACTAACACAAGTTCGAAAAGTGGTTTTTCAACACTAACACAAATGCGAAAAGTGGTTTTTCAACACTAACACAAGTGCGAAAAGTGGTTTTTCCACACTAATACAAGTGCAAAAGTGGTTTCCTGCACCAACACAAGTGCGAAAAGTGGTTTTTCAACACTAACACAAGTGCGAAAAGTGGTTTTTCAACACTAACACAAGTGCGAAAAGTGGTTTTTCCACACTAATACAAGTGCAAAAGTGGTTTCCTGCACCAACACAAGTGCGAAAAGTGGTTTTTCAACACTAACACAAGTGCGGAAAGTGGTTTTTCAACACTAACATAAGTACGAAAAGTCGTGTTTCAACACTATCACAAGTGCAAAAAGTGTTTTTTCCACACTAATACAAGTGCAAAAGTGGTTTCCTGCACCAACACAAGTGCGAAAAGTGGTTTTTCAACACTAACAGAAGTGCGAAAAGTGGTTTTTCAACACTAATACAAGTGCAAAAAGTGGGTTTTCCACACTAATACAAGTGCAAAAGTGGTTTCCTGCACCAACACAAGTGCGAAAAGTGGTTTTTCAATACTAACACAAGTGCCAAAAGTGGTTTTTCAACACTATCACAAGTGCAAAAAGTGTTTTTTCCACACTAATACAAGTGCAAAAGTGGTTTCCTGCACCAACACAAGTGCGAAAAGTGGTTTTTCAACACGAACACAAGTGCGAAAAGTGGTTTTTCAACACTAACACAAGTGCGAAAAGTGGTTTTTCCACACTAATACAAGTGCAAAAGTGGTTTCCTGCACCAACACAAGTGTGAAAAGTGGTTTTTCAACACTAACACAAGTGCGAAAAGTGGTTTTTCAACACTATCACAAGTGCAAAAAGTGTTTTTTCCACACTAATACAAGTGCAAAAGTGGTTTCCTGCACCAACACAAGTGCGAAAAGTGGTTTTTCAACACTAACACAAGTGCGGAAAGTGGTTTTTCAACACTAGCACAGTGCGAAAAGTCGTTTTTCAACACTATCACAAGTGCAAAAAGTGTTTTTTCCACACTAATACAAGCGCAAAAGTGGTTTCCTGCACCCACACAAGTGCGAAAAGTGGTTTTTCAACACTAACACAAGTGCGAAAAGTGGTTTTTCCACACTAATACAAGTGCAAAAGTGGTTTCCTGCACCAACACAAGTGCGAAAAGTGGTTTTTCAACACTAACACAAGTGCGAAAAGTGGTTTTTCAACACTATCACAAGTGCAAAAAGTGTTTTTTCCACACTAATACAAGTGCAAAAGTGGTTTCCTGCACCAACACAAGTGCGAAAAGTGGTTTTTCAACACTAACACAAGTACGAAAAGTCGTTTTTCAACACTAGCACAAGTGCGAAAAGTCGTTTTTCAACACTATCACAAGTGCAAAAAGTGTTTTTTCCACACTAATACAAGCGCAAAAGTGGTTTCCTGCACCCACACAAGTGCGAAAAGTGGTTTTTCAACACTAACACAAGTGCGAAAAGTGGTTTTTCCACACTAATACAAGTGCAAAAGTGGTTTCCTGCACCAACACAAGTGCGAAAAGTGGTTTTTCAACACTAACTAACACAAGTGCGAATAGTGGTTTTTCAACACTATCACAAGTGCAAAAAGTGTTTTTTCCACACTAAAAAAGTGCAAAAGTGGTTTCCTGCACCAACACAAGTGCGAAAAGTGGTTTTTCAACACGAACACAAGTGCGAAAAGTGGTTTTTCAACACTAACACAAGTGCGAAAAGTGGTTTTTCCACACTAATACAAGTGCAAAAGTGGTTTCCTGCACCAACACAAGTGCGAAAAGTGGTTTTTCAACACTAACACAAGTGCGAAAAGTGGTTTTTCAACACTATCACAAGTGCAAAAAGTGTTTTTTCCACACTAATACAAGTGCAAAAGTGGTTTCCTGCACCAACACAAGTGCGAAAAGTGGTTTTTCAACACTAACACAAGTGCGGAAAGTGGTTTTTCAACACTAGCACAATTGCGAAAAGTCGTTTTTCAACACTATCACAAGTGCAAAAAGTGTTTTTTCCACACTAATACAAGCGCAAAAGTGGTTTCCTGCACCCACACAAGTGCGAAAAGTGGTTTTTCAACACTAACACAAGTGCGAAAAGTGGTTTTTCCACACTAATACAAGTGCAAAAGTGGTTTCCTGCACCAACACAAGTGCGAAAAGTGGTTTTTCAACACTAACACAAGTGCGAAAAGTGGTTTTTCAACACTAACACAAGTGCCAAAAGTGGTTTTTCAACACTATCACAAGTGAAAAAAGTGTTTTTTCCACACTAATACAAGTGCAAAAGTGGTTTCCTGCACCAACACAAGTGCGAAAAGTGGTTTTTCAACACTAACACAAGTGCGAAAAGTGGTTTTTCAACACTATCACAAGTGCAAAAAGTGTTTTTTCCACACTAATACAAGTGAAAAAGTGGTTTCCTGCACCAACACAAGTGCGAAAAGTGGTTTTTCAACACTAACACAAGTGCGAAAAGTGGTTTTTCAACACTAACACAAGTGCGAAAAGTGGTTTTTCCACACTAATACAAGTGCGAAAAGTGGTTTTTCAACACTATCACAAGTGCAAAAAGTGTTTTTTCCACACTAATACAAGTGCAAAAGTGGTTTCCTGCACTAACACAAGTTCGAAAAGTGGTTTTTCAACACTAACACAAGTGCGAAAAGTGGTTTTTCAACACTATCACAAGTGCAAAAAGTGTTTTTTACACACTAATACAAGTGCAAAAGTGGTTTCCTGCACTAACACAAGTTCGAAAAGTGGTTTTTCAACACTAACACAAGTGCGAAAAGTGGTTTTTCAACACTAACACAAGTGCGAAAAGTGGTTTTCCACACTAATACAAGTGCAAAAGTGGTTTCCTGCACCAACACAAGTGCGAAAAGTGGTTTTTCAACACTAACACAAGTGCGAAAAGTGGTTTTTCAACACTAACACAAGTGCGAAAAGTGGTTTTTCAACACTAACACAAGTGCGAAAAGTGGTTTTTCAACACTAACACAAGTGCGAAAAGTGGTTTTTCAACACTAACACAAGTGCGAAAAGTGGTTTTTCAACACAAACACAAGTGCGAAAAGTGGTTTTTCAACACGATCACAAGTGCAAAAAGTGGTTTTTCCACACTAATACAAGTGCAAAAGTGGTTTCCTGCACCAACACAAGTGCGAAAAGTGGTTTTTCAACACTAACACAAGTGCGAAAAGTAGTTTTTCAACACTATCACAAGTGCAAAAAGTGTTTTTCCGCACTAATCCAAGTGCAAAAGTGGTTTCCTGCACCAACACAAGTGCGAAAAGTGGTTTTTCAACACTAACACAAGTGCGAAAAGTGGTTTTTCAACACTAACACAAGTGCGAAAAGTGTTTTTTCCACAC
The DNA here is from genome assembly GCF_964187855.1 of Myxine glutinosa. Classification (NCBI taxonomy): domain Eukaryota; kingdom Metazoa; phylum Chordata; class Myxini; order Myxiniformes; family Myxinidae; genus Myxine; species Myxine glutinosa. The sequence continues at coordinate 72,970 of NW_027616533.1, forward strand.
TAATACAAGTGCAAAAGTGGTTTCCTGCACCAACACAAGTGCGAAAAGTGGTTCTTCAACACTAACACAAGTGCGAAAAGTGGTTTTTCAACACTATCACAAGTGCAAAAATTGTTTTTTCCACACTAATACAAGTGCAAAAGTGGTTTCCTGCACCAACACAAGTGCGAAAAGTGGTTTTTCAACACTAACACAAGTGCGAAAAGTGGTTTTTCAACACTATCACAAGTGCAAAAAGTGTTTTACCACACTAATGCAAGTGCAAAAGTGGTTTCCTGCACCAACACAAGTGTGAAAAGTGGTTTTTCAACACTAACACAAGTGCGAAAAGTGGTTTTTCAACACTAACACAAGTGCGAAAAGTGGTTTTTCCACACTAATACAAGTGCAAAAGTGGTTTCCTGCACCAACACAAGTGCGAAAAGTGGTTTTTCAACACTAACACAAGTGCGAAAAGTGGTTTTTCAACACTATCACAAGTGCAAAAAGTGTTTTTTCCACACTAATACAAGTGCAAAAGTGGTTTCCTGCACCAACACAAGTGCGAAAAGTGGTTTTTACACACTAATACAAGTGCAAAAGTGGTTTCCTGCACTAACACAAGTTCGAAAAGTGGTTTTTCAACACTAACACAAGTGCGAAAAGTGGTTTTTCAACACTAACACAAGTGCGAAAAGTGGTTTTCCACACTAATACAAGTGCAAAAGTGGTTTCCTGCACCAACACAAGTGCGAAAAGTGGTTTTTCAACACTAACACAAGTGCGAAAAGTGGTTTTTCAACACTAACACAAGTGCGAAAAGTGGTTTTTCAACACTAACACAAGTGCGAAAAGTGGTTTTTCAACACTAACACAAGTGCGAAAAGTGGTTTTTCAACACAAACACAAGTGCGAAAAGTGGTTTTTCAACACGATCACAAGTGCAAAAAGTGGTTTTTCCACACTAATACAAGTGCAAAAGTGGTTTCCTGCACCAACACAAGTGCGAAAAGTGGTTTTTCAACACTAACACAAGTGCGAAAAGTAGTTTTTCAACACTATCACAAGTGCAAAAAGTGTTTTTCCGCACTAATCCAAGTGCAAAAGTGGTTTCCTGCACCAACACAAGTGCGAAAAGTGGTTTTTCAACACTAACACAAGTGCGAAAAGTGGTTTTTCAACACTAACACAAGTGCGAAAAGTGTTTTTTCCACACTAATACAAGTGCAAAAGTGGTTTCCTGCACCAACACAAGTGCGAAAAGTGGTTCTTCAACACTAACACAAGTGCGAAAAGTGGTTTTTCAACACTATCACAAGTGCAAAAATTGTTTTTTCCACACTAATACAAGTGCAAAAGTGGTTTCCTGCACCAACACAAGTGCGAAAAGTGGTTTTTCAACACTAACACAAGTGCGAAAAGAGGTTTTTCAACACTATCACAAGTGCAAAAAGTGTTTTTCCACACTAATACAAGTGCAAAAGTGGTTTCCTGCACCAACACAAGTGTGAAAAGTGGTTTTTCAACACTAACACAAGTGGGAAAAGTGGTTTTTCAACACTAACACAAGTGCGAAAAGTGGTTTTTCCACACTAATACAAGTGCAAAAGTGGTTTCCTGCACCAACACAAGTGCGAAAAGTGGTTTTTCAACACTAACACAAGTGCGAAAAGTGGTTTTTCAACACTATCACAAGTGCAAAAAGTGTTTTTTCCACACTAATACAAGTGCAAAAGTGGTTTCCTGCACCAACACAAGTGCGAAAAGTGGTTTTTCAACACTAACACAAGTGCGAAAAGTGGTCCACACTAATACAAGTGCAAAAGTGGTTTCCTGCGCCAACACAAGTGCGAAAAGTGGTTTTTCAACACTAACACAAGTGCGAAAAGTGGTTTTTCAACACTAACACAAGTGCGAAAAGTGTTTTTCCCACACTAATACAAGTGCAAAAGTGGTTTCCTGCACCAACACAAGTGCGAAAAGTGGTTTTTCAACACTAACACAAGTGCGAAAAGTGGTTTTTCAACACTATCACAAGTGCAAAAAGTGTTTTTTCCACACTAATACAAGTGCAAAAGTGGTTTCCTGCACCAACACAAGTGCGAAAAGTGGTTTTTCAACACTAACACAAGTGCGGAAAGTGGTTTTTCAACACTAACACAAGTGCGAAAAGTGGTTTTTCAACACTATCACAAGTGCAAAAAGTGTTTTTTCCACACTAATACACGTGCAAAAGTGGTTTCCTGCACCAACACAAGTGCGAAAAGTGGTTTTTCAACACTATCACAAGTGCAAAAAGTGTTTTTTCCACACTAATACAAGTGCAAAAGTGGTTTCCTGCACCAACACAAGAGCGAAAAGTGGTTTTTCAACATTAACACAAGTGCGGAAAGTGGTTTTTCAACACTAACACAAGTGCGAAAAGTGGTTTTTCAACACTAACACAAGTGCGAAAAGTGGTTTTTCCACACTAATACAAGTGCAAAAGTGGTTTCCTGCACCAACACAAGTGCGAAAAGTGGTTTTTCAACACTAACACAAGTGCGAAATGTGGTTTTTCAACACTATCACAAGTGCAAAAAGTGTTTTTCCACACTAATACAAGTGCAAAAGTGGTTTCCTGCACCAACACAAGTGCGAAAAGTGGTTTTTCAACACTAACACAAGTGCGAAAAGTGGTTTTTCAACACTATCACAAGTGCAAAAAGTGTTTTTTCCACACTAATACAAGTGCAAAAGTGGTTTCCTGCACCAACACAAGTGCGAAAAGTGGTTTTTCAACACTAACACAAGTGCGAAAAGTGGTTTTTCAACACTAACACAAGTGCGAAAAGTGGTTTTTCCACACTAATACAAGTGCAAAAGTGGTTTCCTGCACCAACACAAGTGCGAAAAGTGGTTTCTCAACACTAACACAAGTGCGAAAAGTGGTTTTTCAACACTAACACAAGTGCGAAAAGTGGTTTTTCCACACTAATACAAGTGCAAAAGTGGTTTCCTGCACCAACACAAGTGCGAAAAGTGGTTTTTCAACACTAACACAAGTGCGGAAAGTGGTTTTTCAACACTAACACAAGTACGAAAAGTCGTTTTTCAACACTATCACAAGTGCAAAAAGTGTTTTTTCCACACTAATACAAGTGCAAAAGTGGTTTCCTGCACTAACACAAGTTCGAAAAGTGGTTTTTCAACACTAACACAAATGCAAAAAGTGGTTTTTCAACACTATCACAAGTGCAAAAAGTGTTTTTTCCACACTAATACAAGCGCAAAAGTGGTTTCCTGCACCCACACAAGTGCGAAAAGTGGTTTTTCAACACTAACACAAGTGCGAAAAGTGGTTTTTCCACACTAATACAAGTGCAAAAGTGGTTTCCTGCACCAACACAAGTGCGAAAAGTGGTTTTTCAACACTAACACAAGTGCGAAAAGTGGTTTTTCAACACTAACACAAGTGCCAAAAGTGGTTTTTCAACACTATCACAAGTGAAAAAAGTGTTTTTTTCCACACTAATACAAGTGCAAAAGTGGTTTCCTGCACCAACACAAGTGCGAAAAGTGGTTTTTCAACACTAACACAAGTGCGAAAAGTGGTTTTTCAACACTATCACAAGTGCAAAAAGTGTTTTTTCCACACTAATACAAGTGAAAAAGTGGTTTCCTGCACCAACACAAGTGCGAAAAGTGGTTTTTCAACACTAACACAAGTGCGAAAAGTGGTTTTTCAACACTAACACAAGTGCGAAAAGTGGTTTTTTCCACACTAATACAAGTGCGAAAAGTGGTTTTTCAACACTATCACAAGTGCAAAAAGTGTTTTTTCCACACTAATACAAGTGCAAAAGTGGTTTCCTGCACTAACACAAGTTCGAAAAGTGGTTTTTCAACACTAACACAAGTGCGAAAAGTGGTTTTTCAACACTATCACAAGTGCAAAAAGTGTTTTTTACACACTAATACAAGTGCAAAAGTGGTTTCCTGCACTAACACAAGTTCGAAAAGTGGTTTTTCAACACTAACACAAGTGCGAAAAGTGGTTTTTCAACACTAACACAAGTGCGAAAAGTGGTTTTCCACACTAATACAAGTGCAAAAGTGGTTTCCTGCACCAACACAAGTGCGAAAAGTGGTTTTTCAACACTAACACAAGTGCGAAAAGTGGTTTTTCAACACTAACACAAGTGCGAAAAGTGGTTTTTCAACACTAACACAAGTGCGAAAAGTGGTTTTTCAACACTAACACAAGTGCGAAAAGTGGTTTTTCAACACTAACACAAGTGCGAAAAGTGGTTTTTCAACACAAACACAAGTGCGAAAAGTGGTTTTTCAACACGATCACAAGTGCAAAAAGTGGTTTTTCCACACTAATACAAGTGCAAAAGTGGTTTCCTGCACCAACACAAGTGCGAAAAGTGGTTTTTCAACACTAACACAAGTGCGAAAAGTAGTTTTTCAACACTATCACAAGTGCAAAAAGTGTTTTTCCGCACTAATCCAAGTGCAAAAGTGGTTTCCTGCACCAACACAAGTGCGAAAAGTGGTTTTTCAACACTAACACAAGTGCGAAAAGTGGTTTTTCAACACTAACACAAGTGCGAAAAGTGTTTTTTTCCACACTAATACAAGTGCAAAAGTGGTTTCCTGCACCAACACAAGTGCGAAAAGTGGTTCTTCAACACTAACACAAGTGCGAAAAGTGGTTTTTTCAACACTATCACAAGTGCAAAAATTGTTTTTTCCACACTAATACAAGTGCAAAAGTGGTTTCCTGCACCAACACAAGTGCGAAAAGTGGTTTTTCAACACTAACACAAGTGCGAAAAGTGGTTTTTTCAACACTATCACAAGTGCAAAAAGTGTTTTTCCACACTAATACAAGTGCAAAAGTGGTTTCCTGCACCAACACAAGTGTGAAAAGTGGTTTTTCAACACTAACACAAGTGCGAAAAGTGGTTTTTCAACACTAACACAAGTGCGAAAAGTGGTTTTTCCACACTAATACAAGGGCAAAAGTGGTTTCCTGCACCAACACAAGTGCGAAAAGTGGTTTTTCAACACTAACACAAGTGCGAAAAGTGGTTTTTCAACACTATCACAAGTGCAAAAAGTGTTTTTTCCACACTAATACAAGTGCAAAAGTGGTTTCCTGCACCAACACAAGTGCGAAAAGTGGTTTTTTCAACACTAACACAAGTGCGAAAAGTGGTTTTTCCACACTAATACAAGTGCAAAAGTGGTTTCCTGCGCCAACACAAGTGCGAAAAGTGGTTTTTCAACACTAACACAAGTGCGAAAAGTGGTTTTTCAACACTATCACAAGTGCAAAAAGTGTTTTTTCCACACTAATACAAGTGCAAAAGTGGTTTCCTGCACTAACACAAGTTCGAAAAGTGGTTTTTCAACACTAACACAAATGCGAAAAGTGGTTTTTCAACACTAACACAAGTGCGAAAAGTGGTTTTTCAATACTAACACAAGTGCGGAAAGTGGTTTTTCAACACTAACACAAGTGCGAAAAGTGGTTTTTCAACACTAACACAAGTGCGAAAAGTGGTTTTTCAACACTAACACAAGTGCGAAAAGTGGTTTTTCAACACTAACACAAGTGCGGAAAGTGGTTTTTCAACACTAACACAAGTGCGAAAAGTGGTTTTTCAACACTATCACAAGTGCAAAAAGTGTTTTTGCCACACTAATACACGTGCAAAAGTGGTTTCCTGCACCAACACAAGTGCGAAAAGTGGTTTTTCAACACTATCACAAGTGCAAAAAGTGTTTTTTCCACACTAATACAAGTGCAAAAGTGGTTTCCTGCACCAACACAAGAGCGAAAAGTGGTTTTTCAACACTAACACAAGTGCGGAAAGTGGTTTTTCAACACTAACACAAGTGCGAAAAGTGGTTTTTCAACACTATCACAAGTGCAAAAAGTGTTTTTCCACACTAATACAAGTGCAAAAGTGGTTTCCTGCACCAACACAAGTGCGAAAAGTGGTTTTTCAACACTAACACAAGTGCGAAAAGTGGTTTTTCAACACTATCACAAGTGCAAAAAGTGTTTTTTCCACACTAATACAAGTGCAAAAGTGGTTTCCTGCACCAACACAAGTGCAAAAAGTGGTTTTTCAACACTAACACAAGTGCGAAAAGTGGTTTTTCAACACTAACACAAGTGCGAAAAGTGGTTTTTCAACACTATCACAAGTGCAAAAAGTGTTTTTTCCACACTAATACAAGTGCAAAAGTGGTTTCCTGCACCAACACAAGTGCGAAAAGTGGTTTTTCAACACTAACACAAGTGCGAAAAGTGGTTTTTCCACACTAATACAAGTGCAAAAGTGGTTTCCTGCGCCAACACAAGTGCGAAAAGTGGTTTTTCAACACTAACACAAGTGCGAAAAGTGGTTTTTCAACACTATCACAAGTGCAAAAAGTGTTTTTTCCACACTAATACAAGTGCAAAAGTGGTTTCCTGCACTAACACAAGTTCGAAAAGTGGTTTTTCAACACTAACACAAGTGCGAAAAGTAGTTTTTCAACACTATCACAAGTGCAAAAAGTGTTTTTCCGCACTAATCCAAGTGCAAAAGTGGTTTCCTGCACCAACACAAGTGCGAAAAGTGGTTTTTCAACACTAACACAAGTGCGAAAAGTGGTTTTTCAACACTAACACAAGTGCGAAAAGTGTTTTTTCCACACTAATACAAGTGCAAAAGTGGTTTCCTGCACCAACACAAGTGCGAAAAGTGGTTCTTCAACACTAACACAAGTGCGAAAAGTGGTTTTTCAACACTATCACAAGTGCAAAAATTGTTTTTTCCACACTAATACAAGTGCAAAAGTGGTTTCCTGCACCAACACAAGTGCGAAAAGTGGTTTTTCAACACTAACACAAGTGCGAAAAGTGGTTTTTCAACACTATCACAAGTGCAAAAAGTGTTTTTCCACACTAATACAAGTGCAAAAGTGGTTTCCTGCACCAACACAAGTGTGAAAAGTGGTTTTTCAACACTAACACAAGTGCGAAAAGTGGTTTTTCAACACTAACACAAGTGCGAAAAGTGGTTTTTCCACACTAATACAAGTGCAAAAGTGGTTTCCTGCACCAACACAAGTGCGAAAAGTGGTTTTTCAACACTAACACAAGTGCGAAAAGTGGTTTTTCAACACTATCACAAGTGCAAAAAGTGTTTTTTCCACACTAATACAAGTGCAAAAGTGGTTTCCTGCACCAACACAAGTGCGAAAAGTGGTTTTTCAACACTAACACAAGTGCGAAAAGTGGTTTTTCCACACTAATACAAGTGCAAAAGTGGTTTCCTGCGCCAACACAAGTGCGAAAAGTGGTTTTTCAACACTAACACAAGTGCGAAAAGTGGTTTTTCAACACTATCACAAGTGCAAAAAGTGTTTTTTCCACACTAATACAAGTGCAAAAGTGGTTTCCTGCACTAACACAAGTTCGAAAAGTGGTTTTTCAACACTAACACAAATGCGAAAAGTGGTTTTTCAACACTAACACAAGTGCGAAAAGTGGTTTTTCCACACTAATACAAGTGCAAAAGTGGTTTCCTGCACCAACACAAGTGCGAAAAGTGGTTTTTCAACACTAACACAAGTGCGAAAAGTGGTTTTTCAACACTAACACAAGTGCGAAAAGTGTTTTTTCCACACTAATACAAGTGCAAAAGTGGTTTCCTGCACCAACACAAGTGCGAAAAGTGGTTTTTCAACACTAACACAAGTGCGAAAAGTGGTTTTTCAACACTATCACAAGTGCAAAAAGTGTTTTTTCCACACTAATACAAGTGCAAAAGTGGTTTCCTGCACCAACACAAGTGCGAAAAGTGGTTTTTCAACACTAACACAAGTGCGGAAAGTGGTTTTTCAACACTAACACAAGTGCGAAAAGTGGTTTTTCAACACTATCACAAGTGCAAAAAGTGTTTTTTCCACACTAATACACGTGCAAAAGTGGTTTCCTGCACCAACACAAGTGCGAAAAGTGGTTTTTCAACACTATCACAAGTGCAAAAAGTGTTTTTTCCACACTAATACAAGTGCAAAAGTGGTTTCCTGCACCAACACAAGGGCGAAAAGTGGTTTTTCAACACTAACACAAGTGCGGAAAGTGGTTTTTCAACACTAACACAAGTGCGAAAATTGGTTTTTCAACACTAACACAAGTGCGAAAAGTGGTTTTTCCACACTAATACAAGTGCAAAAGTGGTTTCCTGCACCAACACAAGTGCGAAAAGTGGTTTTTCAACACTAACACAAGTGCGAAAAGTGGTTTTTCAACACTAACACAAGTGCGAAAAGTGGTTTTTCCACACTAATACAAGTGCAAATGTGGTTTCCTGCACCAACACAAGTGCGAAAAGTGGTTTTTCAACACTAACACAAGTGCGGAAAGTGGTTTTTCAACACTAACACAAGTACGAAAAGTCGTTTTTCAACACTATCACAAGTGCAAAAAGTGTTTTTTCCACACTAATACAAGTGCAAAAGTGGTTTCCTGCACCAACACAAGTGCGAAAAGTGGTTTTTCAACACTAACACAAGTGCGAAAAGTGGTTTTTCAACACTATCACAAGTGCAAAAAGTGTTTTTCCACACTAATACAAGTGCAAAAGTGGTTTCCTGCACCAACACAAGTGCGAAAAGTGGTTTTTCAACACTAACACAAGTGCGAAAAGTGGTTTTTCAACACTATCACAAGTGCAAAAAGTGTTTTTTCCACACTAATACAAGTGCAAAAGTGGTTTCCTGCACCAACACAAGTGCGAAAAGTGGTTTTTCAACACTAACACAAGTGCGAAAAGTGGTTTTTCAACACTAACACAAGTGCGAAAAGTGGTTTTTCCACACTAATACAAGTGCAAAAGTGGTTTCCTGCACCAACACAAGTGCGAAAAGTGGTTTCTCAACACTAACACAAGTGCGAAAAGTGGTTTTTCAACACTAACACAAGTGCGAAAAGTGGTTTTTCCACACTAATACAAGTGCAAAAGTGGTTTCCTGCACCAACACAAGTGCGAAAAGTGGTTTTTCAACACTAACACAAGTGCGGAAAGTGGTTTTTCAACACTAACACAAGTACGAAAAGTCGTTTTTCAACACTATCACAAGTGCAAAAAGTGTTTTTTCCACACTAATACAAGTGCAAAAGTGGTTTCCTGCACTAACACAAGTTCGAAAAGTGGTTTTTCAACACTAACACAAATGCAAAAAGTGGTTTTTCAACACTAACACAAGTGCGAAAAGTGGTTTTCCACACTAATACAAGTGCAAAAGTGGTTTCCTGCACCAACACAAGTGCGAAAAGTGGTTTTTCAACACTAACACAAGTGCGAAAAGTGGTTTTTCAACACTAACACAAGTGCGAAAAGTGGTTTTTCCACACTAATACAAGTGCAAAAGTGGTTTCCTGCACCAACACAAGTGCGAAAAGTGGTTTTTCAACACTAACACAAGTGCGAAAAGTGGTTTTTCAACACTATCACAAGTGCAAAAAGTGTTTTTTCCACACTAATACAAGTGCAAAAGTGGTTTCCTGCACCAACACAAGTGCGAAAAGTGGTTTTTCAACACTAACACAAGTGCGGAAAGTGGTTTTTCAACACTAACACAAGTGCGAAAAGTGGTTTTTCAACACTAACACAAGTGCGAAAAGTGGTTTTTCCACACTAATACAAGTGCAAAAGTGGTTTCCTGCACCAACACAAGTGCGAAAAGTGGTTTTTCAACACTAACACAAGTGCGAAAAGTGGTTTTTCAACACTATCACAAGTGCAAAAAGTGTTTTTTCCACACTAATACAAGTGCAAAAGTGGTTTCCTGCACCAACACAAGTGCGAAAAGTGGTTTTTCAACACTAACACAAGTGCGGAAAGTGGTTTTTCAACACTAGCACAATTGCGAAAAGTCGTTTTTCAACACTATCACAAGTGCAAAAAGTGTTTTTTCCACACTAATACAAGCGCAAAAGTGGTTTCCTGCACCCACACAAGTGCGAAAAGTGGTTTTTCAACACTAACACAAGTGCGAAAAGTGGTTTTTCCACACTAATACAAGTGCAAAAGTGGTTTCCTGCACCAACACAAGTGCGAAAAGTGGTTTTTCAACACTAACACAAGTGCGAAAAGTGGTTTTTCCACACTAATACAAGTGCAAAAGTGGTTTCCTGCGCCAACACAAGTGCGAAAAGTGGTTTTTCAACACTAACACAAGTGCGAAAAGTGGTTTTTCAACACTATCACAAGTGCAAAAAGTGTTTTTTCCACACTAATACAAGTGCAAAAGTGGTTTCCTGCACTAACACAAGTTCGAAAAGTGGTTTTTCAACACTAACACAAATGCGAAAAGTGGTTTTTCAACACTAACACAAGTGCGAAAAGTGGTTTTTCCACACTAATACAAGTGCAAAAGTGGTTTCCTGCACCAACACAAGTGCGAAAAGTGGTTTTTCAACACTAACACAAGTGCGAAAAGTGGTTTTTCAACACTAACACAAGTGCGAAAAGTGGTTTTTCAACACTATCACAAGTGCAAAAAGTGTTTTTTCCACACTAATACAAGTGCAAAAGTGGTTTCCTGCACTAACACAAGTTCGAAAAGTGGTTTTTCAACACTAACACAAATGCGAAAAGTGGTTTTTCAACACTAACACAAGTGCGAAAAGTGGTTTTTCCACACTAATACAAGTGCAAAAGTGGTTTCCTGCACCAACACAAGTGCGAAAAGTGGTTTTTCAACACTAACACAAGTGCGAAAAGTGGTTTTTCAACACTAACACAAGTGCGAAAAGTGTTTTTTCCACACTAATACAAGTGCAAAAGTGGTTTCCTGCACCAACACAAGTGCGAAAAGTGGTTTTTCAACACTAACACAAGTGCGAAAAGTGGTTTTTCAACACTATCACAAGTGCAAAAAGTGTTTTTTCCACACTAATACAAGTGCAAAAGTGGTTTCCTGCACCAACACAAGTGCGAAAAGTGGTTTTTCAACACTAACACAAGTGCGGAAAGTGGTTTTTCAACACTAACACAAGTGCGAAAAGTGGTTTTTCAACACTATCACAAGTGCAAAAAGTGTTTTTTCCACACTAATACACGTGCAAAAGTGGTTTCCTGCACCAACACAAGTGCGAAAAGTGGTTTTTCAACACTATCACAAGTGCAAAAAGTGTTTTTTCCACACTAATACAAGTGCAAAAGTGGTTTCCTGCACCAACACAAGAACGAAAAGTGGTTTTTCAACACTAACACAAGTGCGGAAAGTGGTTTTTCAAAACACTAACACAAGTGCGAAAAGTGGTTTTTCAACACTAACACAAGTGCGAAAAGTGGTTTTTCCACACTAATACAAGTGCAAAAGTGGTTTCCTGCACCAACACAAGTGCGAAAAGTGGTTTTTCAACACTAACACAAGTGCGAAAAGTGGTTTTTCAACACTAACACAAGTGCGAAAAGTGGTTTTTCCACACTAATACAAGTGCAAAAGTGGTTTCCTGCACCAACACAAGTGCGAAAAGTGGTTTTTCAACACTAACACAAGTGCGGAAAGTGTTTTTTCAACACTAACACAAGTACGAAAAGTCGTTTTTCAACACTATCACAAGTGCAAAAAGTGTTTTTTCCACACTAATACAAGTGCAAAAGTGGTTTCCTGCACCAACACAAGTGCGAAAAGTGGTTTTTCAACACTAACACAAGTGCGAAAAGTGGTTTTTCAACACTATCACAAGTGCAAAAAGTGTTTTTCCACACTAATACAAGTGCAAAAGTGGTTTCCTGCACCAACACAAGTGCGAAAAGTGGTCTTTCAACACTAACACAAGTGCGAAAAGTGGTTTTTCAACACTATCACAAGTGCAAAAAGTGTTTTTTCCACACTAATACAAGTGCAAAAGTGGTTTCCTGCACCAACACAAGTGCGAAAAGTGGTTTTTCAACACTAACACAAGTGCGAAAAGTGGTTTTTCAACACTAACACAAGTGCGAAAAGTGGTTTTTCCACACTAATACAAGTGCAAAAGTGATTTCCTGCACCAACACAAGTGCGAAAAGTGGTTTCTCAACACTAACACAAGTGCGAAAAGTGGTTTTTCAACACTAACACAAGTGCGAAAAGTGGTTTTTCCACACTAATACAAGTGCAAAAGTGGTTTCCTGCACCAACACAAGTGCGAAAAGTGGTTTTTCAACACTAACACAAGTGCGGAAAGTGGTTTTTCAACACTAACACAAGTACGAAAAGTCGTTTTTCAACACTATCACAAGTGCAAAAAGTGTTTTTTCCACACTAATACAAGTGCAAAAGTGGTTTCCTGCACTAACACAAGTTCGAAAAGTGGTTTTTCAACACTAACACAAATGCAAAAAGTGGTTTTTCAACACTAACACAAGTGCGAAAAGTGGTTTTCCACACTAATACAAGTGCAAAAGTGGTTTCCTGCACCAACACAAGTGCGAAAAGTGGTTTTTCAACACTAACACAAGTGCGAAAAGTGGTTTTTCAACACTAACACAAGTGCGAAAAGTGTTTTTTCCACACTAATACAAGTGCAAAAGTGGTTTCCTGCACCAACACAAGTGCGAAAAGTGGTTTTTCAACACTAACACAAGTGCGAAAAGTGGTTTTTCAACACTATCACAAGTGCAAAAAGTGTTTTTTCCACACTAATACAAGTGCAAAAGTGGTTTCCTGCACCAACACAAGTGCGAAAAGTGGTTTTTCAACACTAACACAAGTGCGGAAAGTGGTTTTTCAACACTAACACAAGTGCGAAAAGTGGTTTTTCAACACTATGACAAGTGCAAAAAGTGTTTTTTCCACACTAATACACGTGCAAAAGTGGTTTCCTGCACCAACACAAGTGCGAAAAGTGGTTTTTCAACACTATCACAAGTGCAAAAAGTCTTTTTTCCACACTAATACAAGTGCAAAAGTGGTTTCCTGCACCAACACAAGAGCGAAAAGTGGTTTTTCAACACTAACACAAGTGCGGAAAGTGGTTTTTCAACACTAACACAAGTGCGAAAAGTGGTTTTTCAACACTATCGCACGTGCAAAAGTGTTTTTCCACACTAATACAAGTGCAAAAGTGGTTTCCCGCACCAACACAAGTGCGAAAAGTGGTTTTTCAACACTAACACAAGTGCGAAAAGTGGTTTTTCAACACTATCACAAGTGCAAAAAGTGTTTTTTCCACACTAATACAAGTGCAAAAGTGGTTTCCTGCACCAACACAAGTGCGAAAAGTGGTTTTTCAACACTAACACAAGTGCGAAAAGTGGTTTTTCAACACTAACACAAGGGCGAAAAGTGGTTTTTCCACACTAATACAAGTGCAAAAGTGGTTTCCTGCACCAACACAAGTGCGAAAAGTGGTTTTTCAACACTAACACAAGTGCGAAAAGTGGTTTTTCAACACTATCACAAGTGCAAAAAGTGTTTTTTCCACACTAATACAAGTGCAAAAGTGGTTTCCTGCACCAACACAAGTGCGAAAAGTGGTTTTTCAACACTAACACAAGTGCGGAAAGTGGTTTTTCAACCCTAACACAAGTGCGAAAAGTGGTTTTTCAACACTAACACAAGTGCGAAAAGTGGTTTTTCCACACTAATACAAGTGCAAAAGTGGTTTCCTGCACCAACACAAGTGCGAAAAGTGGTTTTTAACACTAACACAAGTGCGAAAAGTGGTTTTTCAACACTATCACAAGTGCAAAAAGTGTTTTTTCCACACTAATACAAGTGCAAAAGTGGTTTCCTGCACCAACACAAGTGCGAAAAGTGGTTTTTCAACACTAACACAAGTGCGGAAAGTGGTTTTTCAACACTAGCACAATTGCGAAAAGTCGTTTTTCAACACTATCACAAGTGCAAAAAGTGTTTTTTCCACACTAATACAAGCGCAAAAGTGGTTTCCTGCACCCACACAAGTGCGAAAAGTGGTTTTTCAACACTAACACAAGTGCGAAAAGTGGTTTTTCCACACTAATACAAGTGCAAAAGTGGTTTCCTGCACCAACACAAGTGCGAAAAGTGGTTTTTCAACACTAACACAAGTGCGAAAAGTGGTTTTTCCACACTAATACAAGTGCAAAAGTGGTTTCCTGCGCCAACACAAGTGCGAAAAGTGGTTTTTCAACACTAACACAAGTGCGAAAAGTGGTTTTTCAACACTATCACAAGTGCAAAAAGTGTTTTTTCCACACTAATACAAGTGCAAAAGTGGTTTCCTGCACTAACACAAGTTCGAAAAGTGGTTTTTCAACACTAACACAAATGCGAAAAGTGGTTTTTCAACACTAACACAAGTGCGAAAAGTGGTTTTTCCACACTAATACAAGTGCAAAAGTGGTTTCCTGCACCAACACAAGTGCGAAAAGTGGTTTTTCAACACTAACACAAGTGCGAAAAGTGGTTTTTCAACACTAACACAAGTGCGAAAAGTGGTTTTTCAACACTATCACAAGTGCAAAAAGTGTTTTTTCCACACTAATACAAGTGCAAAAGTGGTTTCCTGCACTAACACAAGTTCGAAAAGTGGTTTTTCAACACTAACACAAATGCGAAAAGTGGTTTTTCAACACTAACACAAGTGCGAAAAGTGGTTTTTCCACACTAATACAAGTGCAAAAGTGGTTTCCTGCACCAACACAAGTGCGAAAAGTTGTTTTTCAACACTAACACAAGTGCGAAAAGTGGTTTTTCAACACTAACACAAGTGCGAAAAGTGTTTTTTCCACACTAATACAAGTGCAAAAGTGGTTTCCTGCACCAACACAAGTGCGAAAAGTGGTTTTTCAACACTAACACAAGTGCGAAAAGTGGTTTTTCAACACTATCACAAGTGCAAAAAGTGTTTTTTCCACACTAATACAAGTGCAAAAGTGGTTTCCTGCACCAACACAAGTGCGAAAAGTGGTTTTTCAACACTAACACAAGTGCGGAAAGTGGTTTTTCAACACTAACACAAGTGCGAAAAGTGGTTTTTCAACACTATCACAAGTGCAAAAAGTGTTTTTTCCACACTAATACACGTGCAAAAGTGGTTTCCTGCACCAACACAAGTGCGAAAAGTGGTTTTTCAACACTATCACAAGTGCAAAAAGTGTTTTTTCCACACTAATACAAGTGCAAAAGTGGTTTCCTGCACCAACACAAGAGCGAAAAGTGGTTTTTCAACACTAACACAAGTGCGGAAAGTGGTTTTTCAACACTAACACAAGTGCGAAAAGTGGTTTTTCAACACTAACACAAGTGCGAAAAGTGGTTTTTCCACACTAATACAAGTGCAAAAGTGGTTTCCTGCACCAACACAAGTGCGAAAAGTGGTTTTTCAACACTAACACAAGTGCGAAAAGTGGTTTTTCAACACTAACACAAGTGCGAAAAGTGGTTTTTCCACACTAATACAAGTGCAAAAGTGGTTTCCTGCACCAACACAAGTGCGAAAAGTGGTTTTTCAACACTAACACAAGTGCGGAAAGTGGTTTTTCAACACTAACACAAGTACGAAAAGTCGTTTTTCAACACTATCACAAGTGCAAAAAGTGTTTTTTCCACACTAATACAAGTGCAAAAGTGGTTTCCTGCACCAACACAAGTGCGAAAAGTGGTTTTTCAACACTAACACAAGTGCGAAAAGTGGTTTTTCAACACTATCACAAGTGCAAAAAGTGTTTTTCCACACTAATACAAGTGCAAAAGTGGTTTCCTGCACCAACACAAGTGCGAAAAGTGGTTTTTCAACACTAACACAAGTGCGAAAAGTGGTTTTTCAACACTATCACAAGTGCAAAAAGTGTTTTTTCCACACTAATACAAGTGCAAAAGTGGTTTCCTGCACCAACACAAGTGCGAAAAGTGGTTTTTCAACACTAACACAAGTGCGAAAAGTGGTTTTTCAACACTAACACAAGTGCGAAAAGTGGTTTTTCCACACTAATACAAGTGCAAAAGTGATTTCCTGCACCAACACAAGTGCGAAAAGTGGTTTCTCAACACTAACACAAGTGCGAAAAGTGGTTTTTCAACACTAACACAAGTGCGAAAAGTGGTTTTTCCACACTAATACAAGTGCAAAAGTGGTTTCCTGCACCAACACAAGTGCGAAAAGTGGTTTTTCAACACTAACACAAGTGCGGAAAGTGGTTTTTCAACACTAACACAAGTACGAAAAGTCGTTTTTCAACACTATCACAAGTGCAAAAAGTGTTTTTTCCACACTAATACAAGTGCAAAAGTGGTTTCCTGCACTAACACAAGTTCGAAAAGTGGTTTTTCAACACTAACACAAATGCAAAAAGTGGTTTTTCAACACTAACACAAGTGCGAAAAGTGGTTTTCCACACTAATACAAGTGCAAAAGTGGTTTCCTGCACCAACACAAGTGCGAAAAGTGGTTTTTCAACACTAACACAAGTGCGAAAAGTGGTTTTTCAACACTAACACAAGTGCGAAAAGTGTTTTTTCCACACTAATACAAGTGCAAAAGTGGTTTCCTGCACCAACACAAGTGCGAAAAGTGGTTTTTCAACACTAACACAAGTGCGAAAAGTGGTTTTTCAACACTATCACAAGTGCAAAAAGTGTTTTTTCCACACTAATACAAGTGCAAAAGTGGTTTCCTGCACCAACACAAGTGCGAAAAGTGGTTTTTCAACACTAACACAAGTGCGGAAAGTGGTTTTTCAACACTAACACAAGTGCGAAAAGTGGTTTTTCAACACTATGACAAGTGCAAAAAGTGTTTTTTCCACACTAATACACGTGCAAAAGTGGTTTCCTGCACCAACACAAGTGCGAAAAGTGGTTTTTCAACACTATCACAAGTGCAAAAAGTCTTTTTTCCACACTAATACAAGTGCAAAAGTGGTTTCCTGCACCAACACAAGAGCGAAAAGGGTTTTTCAACACTAACACAAGTGCGAAAAGTGGTTTTTCAACACTATCACAAGTGCAAAAAGTGGTTTTTCCACACTAATACAAGTGCAAAAGTGGTTTTCCACACCAACACAAGTGCGAAAAGTGGTTTTTCAACACTAACACAAGTGCGAAAAGTGGTTTTTCAACACTAACACAAGTGCGAAAAGTGGTTTTTCCACACTAATACAAGTGCAAAAGTGGTTTCCTGCACCAACACAAGTGCGAAAAGTGGTTTTTCAACACTAACACAAGTGCGAAAAGTGGTTTTTCAACACTAACACAAGTGCGAAAAGTGGTTTTTCCACACTAATACAAGTGCAAAAGTGGTTTCCTGCACCAACACAAGTGCGAAAAGTGGTTTTTCAACACTAACACAAGTGCGGAAAGTGGTTTTTCAACACTAACACAAGTACGAAAAGTCGTTTTTCAACACTATCACAAGTGCAAAAAGTGTTTTTTCCACACTAATACAAGTGCAAAAGTGGTTTCCTGCACCAACACAAGTGCGAAAAGTGGTTTTTCAACACTAACAGAAGTGCGAAAAGTGGTTTTTCAACACTAATACAAGTGCAAAAAGTGGGTTTTCCACACTAATACAAGTGCAAAAGTGGTTTCCTGCACCAACACAAGTGCGAAAAGTGGTTTTTCAATACTAACACAAGTGCCAAAAGTGGTTTTTCAACACTATCACAAGTGCAAAAAGTGTTTTTTCCACACTAATACAAGTGCAAAAGTGGTTTCCTGCACCAACACAAGTGCGAAAAGTGGTTTTTCAACACGAACACAAGTGCGAAAAGTGGTTTTTCAACACTAACACAAGTGCGAAAAGTGGTTTTTCCACACTAATACAAGTGCAAAAGTGGTTTCCTGCACCAACACAAGTGTGAAAAGTAGTTTTTCAACACTAACACAAGTGCGAAAAGTGGTTTTTCAACAATATCACAAGTGCAAAAAGTGTTTTTTCCACACTAATACAAGTGCAAAAGTGGTTTCCTGCACCAACACAAGTGCGAAAAGTGGTTTTTCAACACTAACACAAGTGCGGAAAGTGGTTTTTCAACACTAGCACAAGTGCGAAAAGTCGTTTTTCAACACTATCACAAGTGCAAAAAGTGTTTTTTCCACAGTAATACAAGCGCAAAAGTGGTTTCCTGCACCCACACAAGTGCGAAAAGTGGTTTTTCAACACTAACACAAGTGCGAAAAGTGGTTTTTCCACACTAATACAAGTGCAAAAGTGGTTTCCTGCACCAACACAAGTGCGAAAAGTGGTTTTTCAACACTAACACAAGTGCGAAAAGTGGTTTTTCAACACTATCACAAGTGCAAAAAGTGTTTTTTCCACACTAATACAAGTGCAAAAGTGGTTTCCTGCACCAACACAAGTGCGAAAAGTGGTTTTTCAACACTAACAGAAGTGCGGAAAGTGGTTTTTCAACACTAGCACAAGTGCGAAAAGTCGTTTTTCAACACTATTACAAGTGCAAAAAGTGTTTTTTCCACACTAATACAAGCGCAAAAGTGGTTTCCTGCACCCACACAAGTGCAAAAAGTGGTTTTTCAACACTAACACAAGTGCGAAAAGTGGTTTTTCCACACTAATACAAGTGCAAAAGTGGTTTCCTGCACCAACACAAGTGCGAAAAGTGGTTTTTCAACACTAACTAACACAAGTGCGAATAGTGGTTTTTCAACACTATCACAAGTGCAAAAAGTGTTTTTTCCACACTAAAAAAGTGCAAAAGTGGTTTCCTGCACCAACACAAGTGCGAAAAGTGGTTTATCAACACGAACACAAGTGCGAAAAGTGGTTTTTCAACACTAACACAAGTGCGAAAAGTGGTTTTTCCACACTAATACAAGTGCAAAAGTGGTTTCCTGCACCAACACAAGTGCGAAAAGTGGTTTTTCAACACTAACACAAGTGCGAAAAGTGGTTTTTCAACACTAACACAAGTGCGAAAAGTGGTTTTTCAACACTAACACAAGTGCGAAAAGTGGTTTTTCCACACTAATACAAGTGCAAAAGTGGTTTCCTGCACCAACACAAGTGCGAAAAGTGGTTTTTCAACACTAACACAAGTGCGAAAAGTGGTTTTTCAACACTAACACAAGTGCGAAAAGTGGTTTTTCCACACTAATACAAGTGCAAAAGTGGTTTCCTGCACCAACACAAGTGCGAAAAGTGGTTTTTCAACACTAACACAAGTGCGGAAAGTGGTTTTTCAACACTAACACAAGTACGAAAAGTCGTTTTTCAACACTATCACAAGTGCAAAAAGTGTTTTTTCCACACTAATACAAGTGCAAAAGTGGTTTCCTGCACCAACACAAGTGCGAAAAGTGGTTTTTCAACACTAACACAAGTGCGAAAAGTGGTTTTTCAACACTATCACAAGTGCAAAAAGTGTTTTTCCACACTAATACAAGTGCAAAAGTGGTTTCCTGCACCAACACAAGTGCGAAAAGTGGTTTTTCAACACTAACACAAGTGCGAAAAGTGGTTTTTCAACACTATCACAAGTGCAAAAAGTGTTTTTTCCACACTAATACAAGTGCAAAAGTGGTTTCCTGCACCAACACAAGTGCGAAAAGTGGTTTTTCAACACTAACACAAGTGCGAAAAGTGGTTTTTCAACACTAACACAAGTGCGAAAAGTGGTTTTTCCACACTAATACAAGTGCAAAAGTGATTTCCTGCACCAACACAAGTGCGAAAAGTGGTTTCTCAACACTAACACAAGTGCGAAAAGTGGTTTTTCAACACTAACACAAGTGCGAAAAGTGGTTTTTCCACACTAATACAAGTGCAAAAGTGGTTTCCTGCACCAACACAAGTGCGAAAAGTGGTTTTTCAACACTAACACAAGTGCGGAAAGTGGTTTTTCAACACTAACACAAGTACGAAAAGTCGTTTTTCAACACTATCACAAGTGCAAAAAGTGTTTTTTCCACACTAATACAAGTGCAAAAGTGGTTTCCTGCACTAACACAAGTTCGAAAAGTGGTTTTTCAACACTAACACAAATGCAAAAAGTGGTTTTTCAACACTAACACAAGTGCGAAAAGTGGTTTTCCACACTAATACAAGTGCAAAAGTGGTTTCCTGCACCAACACAAGTGCGAAAAGTGGTTTTTCAACACTAACACAAGTGCGAAAAGTGGTTTTTCAACACTAACACAAGTGCGAAAAGTGTTTTTTCCACACTAATACAAGTGCAAAAGTGGTTTCCTGCACCAACACAAGTGCGAAAAGTGGTTTTTCAACACTAACACAAGTGCGAAAAGTGGTTTTTCAACACTATCACAAGTGCAAAAAGTGTTTTTTCCACACTAATACAAGTGCAAAAGTGGTTTCCTGCACCAACACAAGTGCGAAAAGTGGTTTTTCAACACTAACACAAGTGCGGAAAGTGGTTTTTCAACACTAACACAAGTGCGAAAAGTGGTTTTTCAACACTATGACAAGTGCAAAAAGTGTTTTTTCCACACTAATACACGTGCAAAAGTGGTTTCCTGCACCAACACAAGTGCGAAAAGTGGTTTTTCAACACTATCACAAGTGCAAAAAGTCTTTTTTCCACACTAATACAAGTGCAAAAGTGGTTTCCTGCACCAACACAAGAGCGAAAAGTGGTTTTTCAACACTAACACAAGTGCGGAAAGTGGTTTTTCAACACTAACACAAGTGCGAAAAGTGGTTTTTCAACACTATCACACGTGCAAAAAGTGTTTTTCCACACTAATACAAGTGCAAAAGTGGTTTCCCGCACCAACACAAGTGCGAAAAGTGGTTTTTCAACACTAACACAAGTGCGAAAAGTGGTTTTTCCACACTAATACAAGTGCAAAAGTGGTTTCCTGCACCAACACAAGTGCGAAAAGTGGTTTTTCAACACTAACACAAGTGCGAAAAGTGGTTTTTCAACACTAACACAAGTGCGAAAAGTGGTTTTTCCACACTAATACAAGTGCAAAAGTGGTTTCCTGCACCAACACAAGTGCGAAAAGTGGTTTTTCAACACTAACACAAGTGCGGAAAGTGGTTTTTCAAAACTAACACAAGTACGAAAAGTCGTTTTTCAACACTATCACAAGTGCAAAAAGTGTTTTTTCCACACTAATACAAGTGCAAAAGTGGTTTCCTGCACCAACACAAGTGCGAAAAGTGGTTTTTCAACACTAACAGAAGTGCGAAAAGTGGTTTTTCAACACTAATACAAGTGCAAAAAGTGGGTTTTCCACACTAATACAAGTGCAAAAGTGGTTTCCTGCACCAACACAAGTGCGAAAAGTGGTTTTTCAATACTAACACAAGTGCCAAAAGTGGTTTTTCAACACTATCACAAGTGCAAAAAGTGTTTTTTCCACACTAATACAAGTGCAAAAGTGGTTTCCTGCACCAACACAAGTGCGAAAAGTGGTTTTTCAACACGAACACACGTGCGAAAAGTGGTTTTTCAACACTAACACAAGTGCGAAAAGTGGTTTTTCCACACTAATACAAGTGCAAAAGTGGTTTCCTGCACCAACACAAGTGTGAAAAGTAGTTTTTCAACACTAACACAAGTGCGAAAAGTGGTTTTTCAACAATATCACAAGTGCAAAAAGTGTTTTTTCCACACTAATACAAGTGCAAAAGTGGTTTCCTGCACCAACACAAGTGCGAAAAGTGGTTTTTCAACACTAACACAAGTGCGGAAAGTGGTTTTTCAACACCAGCACAAGTGCGAAAAGTCGTTTTTCAACACTATCACAAGTGCAAAAAGTGTTTTTTCCACAGTAATACAAGCGCAAAAGTGGTTTCCTGCACCCACACAAGTGCGAAAAGTGGTTTTTCAACACTAACACAAGTGCGAAAAGTGGTTTTTCCACACTAATACAAGTGCAAAAGTGGTTTCCTGCACCAACACAAGTGCGAAAAGTGGTTTTTCAACACTAACACAAGTGTGAAAAGTGGTTTTTCAACACTATCACAAGTGCAAAAAGCGTTTTTTCCACACTAATACAAGTGCAAAAGTGGTTTCCTGCACCAACACAAGTGCGAAAAGTGGTTTTTCAACACTAACAGAAGTGCGGAAAGTGGTTTTTCAACACTAGCACAAGTGCGAAAAGTCGTTTTTCAACACTATTACAAGTGCAAAAAGTGTTTTTTCCACACTAATACAAGCGCAAAAGTGGTTTCCTGCACCCACACAAGTGCAAAAAGTGGTTTTTCAACACTAACACAAGTGCGAAAAGTGGTTTTTCCACACTAATACAAGTGCAAAAGTGGTTTCCTGCACCAACACAAGTGCGAAAAGTGGTTTTTCAACACTAACTAACACAAGTGCGAATAGTGGTTTTTCAACACTATCACAAGTGCAAAAAGTGTTTTTTCCACACTAAAAAAGTGCAAAAGTGGTTTCCTGCACCAACACAAGTGCGAAAAGTGGTTTATCAACACGAACACAAGTGCGAAAAGTGGTTTTTCAACACTAACACAAGTGCGAAAAGTGGTTTTTCCACACTAATACAAGTGCAAAAGTGGTTTCCTGCACCAACACAAGTGCGAAAAGTGGTTTTTCAACACTAACACAAGTGCGAAAAGTGGTTTTTCAACACTAACACAAGTGCGAAAAGTGGTTTTTCAACACTAACACAAGTGCGAAAAGTGGTTTTTCCACACTAATACAAGTGCAAAAGTGGTTTCCTGCACCAACACAAGTGCGAAAAGTGGTTTATCAACACGAACACAAGTGCGAAAAGTGGTTTTTCAACACTAACACAAGTGCGAAAAGTGGTTTTTCCACACTAATACAAGTGCAAAAGTGGTTTCCTGCACCAACACAAGTGCGAATAGTGGTTTTTCAACACTATCACAAGTGCAAAAAGTGTTTTTTCCACACTAATACAAGTGCAAAAGTGGTTTCCTGCACCAACACAAGTGCGAAAAGTGGTTTTTCAACACTAACACAAGTGCGGAAAGTGGTTTTTCAACACTAGCACAAGTGCGAAAAGTCGTTTTTCAACACTATCACAAGTGCAAAAAGTGTTTTTTCCACACTAATACAAGCGCAAAAGTGGTTTCCTGCACCCACACAAGTGTGAAAAGTGGTTTTTCAACACTAACACAAGTGCGAAAAGTGGTTTTTCCACACTAATACAAGTGCAAAAGTGGTTTGCTGCACCAACACAAGTGCGAAAAGTGGTTTTTCAACACTAACACAAGTGCGAAAAGTGGTTTTTCAACACTAACACAAGTGCCAAAAGTGGTTTTTCAACACTATCACAAGTGAAAAAAGTGTTTTTTCCACACTAATACAAGTGCAAAAGTGGTTTCCTGCAGCAACACAAGTGCGAAAAGTGGTTTTTCAACACTAACACAAGTGCGAAAAGTGGTTTTTCAACACTATCACAAGTGCAAAAAGTGTTTTTTCCACACTAATACAAGTGAAAAAGTGGTTTCCTGCACCAACACAAGTGCGAAAAGTGGTTTTTCAACACTAACACAAGTGCGAAAAGTGGTTTTTCAACACTATCACAAGTGCAAAAAGTGTTTTTTCCACACTAATACAAGTGCAAAAGTGGTTTCCTGCACTAACACAAGTTCGAAAAGTGGTTTTTCAACACTAACACAAGTGCGAAAAGTGGTTTTTCAACACTATCACAAATGCAAAAAGTGTTTTTTCCACACTAATACAAGTGCAAAAGTGGTTTCCTGCACTAACACAAGTTCGAAAAGTGGTTTTTCAACACTAACACAAGTGCGAAAAGTGGTTTTTCAACACTAACACAAGTGCGAAAAGTGGTTTTTCCACACTAATACAAGTGCAAAAGTGGTTTCCTGCACCAACACAAGTGCGAAAAGTGGTTTTTCAACACTAACACAAGTGCGAAAAGTGGTTTTTCAACACTATCACAAGTGCAAAAAGTGTTTTTTCCATACTAATACAAGTGCGAAAAGTGGCTTTTCAACACTAACACAAGTGCGAAAAGTGGTTTTTCAACACTATCACAAGTGCAAAAAGTGTTTTTTCCACACTAATACAAGTGCAAAAGTGGTTTCCTGCACCAACACAAGTGCGAAAAGTGGTTTTTCAACACTAACACAAGTGCGAAAAGTGGTTTTTCAACACTATCACAAGTGCAAAAAGTGTTTTTTCCACACTAATACAAGTGCAAAAGTGGTTTCCTGCACCAACACAAGTGCGAAAAGTGGTTTTTCAACACTAACAGTCTAACACAAGTGCGAATAGTGGTTTTTCAACACTATCACAAGTGCAAAAAGTGTTTTTTCCACACTAAAAAAGTGCAAAAGTGGTTTCCTGCACCAACACAAGTGCGAAAAGTGGTTTTTCAACACGAACACAAGTGCGAAAAGTGGTTTTTCAACACTAACACAAGTGCGAAAAGTGGTTTTTCCACACTAATACAAGTGCAAAAGTGGTTTCCTGCACCAACACAAGTGCGAAAAGTGGTTTTTCAACACTAACACAAGTGTGAAAAGTGGTTTTTCAACACTATCACAAGTGCAAAAAGTGTTTTTTCCACACTAATACAAGCGCAAAAGTGGTTTCCTGCACCAACACAAGTGCGAAAAGTGGTTTTTCAACACTAACACAAGTGCGAAAAGTGGTTTTTCCACACTAATACAAGTGCAAAAGTGGTTTCCTGCACCAACACAAGTGCGAAAAGTGGTTTTTCAACACTAACACAAGTGCGAAAAGTGGTTTTTCAACACTAACACAAGTGCCAAAAGTGGTTTTTCAACACTATCACAAGTGAAAAAAGTGTTTTTTCCACACTAATACAAGTGCAAAAGTGGTTTCCTGCACCAACACAAGTGCGAAAAGTGGTTTTTTAACACTAACACAAATGCGAAAAGTGGTTTTTCAACACTAACACAAGTGCGAAAAGTGTTTTTTCCACACTAATACAAGTGCAAAAGTGGTTTCCTGCACGAACACAAGTGCAAAAAGTGGTTTTTCAACACTAACACAAGTGCGAAAAATGGTTTTTCAACACTAACACAAGTGCGAAAAGTGGTTTTCCCACACTAATACAAGTGCAAACGTGGTTTTCTGCATGAACACAAGTGTGAAAAGTGGTTTTTCAACACTAACACAAGTGCGAAAAGTGGTTTTTCAACACTATCACAAGTGCAAAAAGTGTTTTTTCCACACTAATACAAGTGCAAAAGTGGTTTCCTGCACCAACACAAGTGCGAAAAGTGGTTTTTCAACACTAACACAAGTGCGAAAAGTATTTTTTCCACACTAATACAAGTGCAAAAGTGGTTTCCTGCACCAACACAAGTGCGAAAAGTGGTTTTTCAACAATAACACAAGTGTGAAAAGTGGTTTTTCAATACTAACACAAGTGCGAAAAGTGGTTTTTCAACACTAACACAAGTGCGAAAAGTGGTTTTTCCACACTAATACAAGTGCAAAAGTGGTTGCCTGCACCAACACAAGTGCGAAAAGTGGTTTTTCAACACTAACACAAGTGCGGAAAGTGGTTTTTCAACACTAACACAAGTACGAAAAGTCGTTTTTCAACACTATCACAAGTGCAAAAAGTGTTTTTTCCACACTAATACAAGTGCAAAAGTGGTTTCCTGCACCAACACAAGTGCGAAAAGTGGTTTTTCAACACTAACACAAGTGCGAAAAGTGGTTTTTCAACACTAATACAAGTGCGAAAAGTGGGTTTTCCACACTAATACCACACACACAATTTCCTGTTCAGGCTGGAGTTCCCCAAGGTACTGTTCTGGGCCCTGTGCTTTTCCTGGTCTTCATCAATGATCTCTCTGACTCTCTTGAAAATCCTCTCTATCTCTTTGCTGACGACTCTACTCTCTGTCGCTCCATTCCTCATCCCTCAGATCGGCAGACTGCAGCCTCCTCACTCTCTGCAGACCTGGACAAAATCACAGACTGGGCAAACAAATGGAACATGTCTTTCAATCCTGATAAATCTCACACTCTTACGATGTCTCTCCGAAAAGACCGACAGGAAAACCCTCCCATCCACTTTCTGAATAATCCTCTCCAAGAAGTTCTGTCACTCAAGCTTTTGGGTCTCACTATTTATTTGCCATGATCTTTCCTGGGAAAACCACATTTCAAATCTGGCCTCCAAAGCCAGTCGCCGACTGGGCATCCTCCGTCGTGTGAAGTCCTTCCTTGACACACCTGAGCTCCTCACCACATACAAGGCTTTCATCCGCAGCTCTATGGAATACTGCTCTCCCCTCTGGTCTGGTGCTCCTGCCTCACACCTAGCCCGTCTTCACGCTGTTGAAACCAAAGCGTTCAGAATCATTGGAATCTCCCGCGATGAAGCTAACTCCAAGGGCCTTTCACTCACTCACCGCAGGCAGGTTGGTGGCCTTTCCGTCTTCTACCGACTCCTCTCTGGCCTTGCCCCCCCAGCCCTCTCTGGGCTCTGTCCCCCAAATATTCCTACAGGTCGCACAAGATCTGCCTGCAACCCTCTTATGGTTAAACGGCCAAAATCAAGACTTTCTGCTCACCTTCACTCCTTCATTCCTCTTTTCTCCCGCCTCTGGAACAAACTCCCTCACTCTCTTCAATCCCACTCTACCCTCCAGGTCTTGAAAACAGCTGTTCACCACCATCTCTTATCCTCCCCCATCCAAAACCTTGATCTTTTCTACCCCCACTAATTTCGGTCCCCATGTGTTTTATACCTCTCCCCCCCCCCCCCCCCCTCCCCTTCCCACGCCTCCTGCCCCCAAGCACTCTCCCTCCCACACTTCTCCCTGCTCTCAAATGTTGTGGTTGTGTGCTTCCCCTTCTCTCCCCATCTTGGCCTCCGCTCCCTCTTTTGTATATTTTGTTTGTCTGGTTGATTTGTTTGTGAAATAAATGTTAGCTCTTTCACGAGCCTCGATTCAGTATACAAAAAAAATAAAAAATAAAAATATATATATACAAGTGCAAAAGTGGTTTCCTGCACCAACACAAGTGCGAAAAGTGGTTTTTCAACACTAACACAAGTGCCAAAAGTGGTTTTTCAACACTATCACAAGTGCAAAAAGTGTTTTTTCCAAACTAATACAAGTGCAAAAGTGGTTTCCTGCACCAACACAAGTGCGAAAAGTGGTTTTTCAACACTAACACAAGTGCGAAAAGTGGTTTTTCCATACTAATACAAGTGCAAAAGTGGTTTCCTGCACCAACACAAGTGCGAAAAGTGGTTTTTCAACACTAACACAAGTGCGAAAAGTGGTTTTTCAACACTAACACAAGTGCGAAAAGTGGTTTTTCAACACGATCACAAGTGCAAAAAGTGGTTTTTCCACACTAATACAAGTGCAAAAGTGGTTTCCTGCACCAACACAAGTGCGAAAAGTGGTTTTTCAACACTAACACAAGTGCGAAAAGTGGTTTTTCAACACTAACACAAGTGCGAAAAGTGGTTTTTCAACACTAACACAAGTGCGAAAAGTGGTTTTTCAACACTAACACAAGTGCGAAAAGTGGTTTTTCAACACTAACACAAGTGCGAAAAGTGGTTTTTCAACACTAACACAAGTGCGAAAAGTGGTTTTTCAACACGATCACAAGTGCAAAAAGTGGTTTTTCCACACTAATACAAGTGCAAAAGTGGTTTCCTGCACCAACACAAGTGCGAAAAGTGGTTTTTCAACACTAACACAAGTGCGAAAAGTAGTTTTTCAACACTATCACAAGTGCAAAAAGTGTTTTTTCCGCACTAATCCAATTGCAAAAGTGGTTTCCTGCCACCAACACAAGTGCAAAAAGTGGTTTTTCAACACTAAAGTGCGAAAAGTGGTTTTTCAACACTAACACAAGTGCGAAAAGTGTATTTTCCACACTAATACAAGTGCAAAAGTGGTTTCCTGCACCAACACAAGTGCGAAAAGTGGTTCTTCAACACTAACACAAGTGCGAAAAGTGGTTTTTCAACACTATCACAAGTGCAAAAATTGGTTTTTCCACACTAATACAAGTGCAAAAGTGGTTTCCTGCACCAACACAAGTGCGAAAAGTGGTTTTTCAACACTATCACAAAGTGCAAAAAGTGTTTTTTCCACACTAATACAAGTGCAAAAGTGGTTTCCTGCACTAACACAAGTTCGAAAAGTGGTTTTTCAACACTAACACAAGTGCGAAAAGTGGTTTTTCAACACTAACACAAGTGCGAAAAGTGGTTTTTCAACACTAACACAAGTGCGAAAAGTGGTTTTTCAACACTATCACAAGTGAAAAAAGTGTTTTTTTCCACACTAATACAAGTGCAAAAGTGGTTTCCTGCAGCAACACAAGTGCGAAAAGTGGTTTTTCAACACTAACACAAGTGCGAAAAGTGGTTTTTCAACACTATCACAAGTGCAAAAAGTGTTTTTTCCACACTAATACAAGTGAAAAAGTGGTTTCCTGCACCAACACAAGTGCGAAAAGTGGTTTTTCAACACTAACACAAGTGCGAAAAGTGGTTTTTCAACACTATCACAAGTGCAAAAAGTGTTTTTTCCACACTAATACAAGTGCAAAAGTGGTTTCCTGCACTAACACAAGTTCGAAAAGTGGTTTTTCAACACTAACACAAGTGCGAAAAGTGGTTTTTCAACACTATCACAAATGCAAAAAAGTGTTTTTTCCACACTAATACAAGTGCAAAAGTGGTTTCCTGCACTAACACAAGTTCGAAAAGTGGTTTTTCAACACTAACACAAGTGCGAAAAGTGGTTTTTCAACACTAACACAAGTGCGAAAAGTGGTTTTTCCACACTAATACAAGTGCAAAAGTGGTTTCCTGCACCAACACAAGTGCGAAAAGTGGTTTTTCAACACTAACACAAGTGCGAAAAGTGGTTTTTCAACACTATCACAAGTGCAAAAAGTGTTTTTTCCACACTAATACAAGTGCGAAAAGTGGCTTTTCAACACTAACACAAGTGCGAAAAGTGGTTTTTCAACACTATCACAAGTGCAAAAAGTGTTTTTTCCACACTAATACAAGTGCAAAAGTGGTTTCCTGCACCAACACAAGTGCGAAAAGTGGTTTTTCAACACTATCACAAGTGCAAAAAGTGTTTTTTCCACACTAATACAAGTGCAAAAGTGGTTTCCTGCACCAACACAAGTGCGAAAAGTGGTTTTTCAACACTAACAGTCTAACACAAGTGCGAATAGTGGTTTTTCAACACTATCACAAGTGCAAAAAGTGTTTTTTCCACACTAAAAAAGTGCAAAAGTGGTTTCCTGCACCAACACAAGTGCGAAAAGTGGTTTTTCAACACGAACACAAGTGCGAAAAGTGGTTTTTCAACACTAACACAAGTGCGAAAAGTGGTTTTTCCACACTAATACAAGTGCAAAAGTGGTTTCCTGCACCAACACAAGTGCGAAAAGTGGTTTTTCAACACTAACACAAGTGCGAAAAGTGGTTTTTCAACACTATCACAAGTGCAAAAAGTGTTTTTTCCACACTAATACAAGCGCAAAAGTGGTTTCCCTGCACCAACACAAGTGCGAAAAGTGGTTTTTCAACACTAACACAAGTGCGAAAAGTGGTTTTTCCACACTAATACAAGTGCAAAAGTGGTTTCCTGCACCAACACAAGTGCGAAAAGTGGTTTTTCAACACTAACACAAGTGCGAAAAGTGGTTTTTCAACACTAACACAAGTGCCAAAAGTGGTTTTTCAACACTATCACAAGTGAAAAAAGTGTTTTTTCCACACTAATACAAGTGCAAAAGTGGTTTCCTGCACCAACACAAGTGCGAAAAGTGGTTTTTTAACACTAACACAAATGCGAAAAGTGGTTTTTCAACACTAACACAAGTGCGAAAAGTGTTTTTTTCCCACACTAATACAAGTGCAAAAGTGGTTTCCTGCACGAACACAAGTGCAAAAAGTGGTTTTTCAACACTAACACAAGTGCGAAAAATGGTTTTTCAACACTAACACAAGTGCGAAAAGTGGTTTTCCCACACTAATACAAGTGCAAACGTGGTTTCCTGCATGAACACAAGTGTGAAAAGTGGTTTTTCAACACTAACACAAGTGCGAAAAGTGGTTTTTCAACACTATCACAAGTGCAAAAAGTGTTTTTTCCACACTAATACAAGTGCAAAAGTGGTTTCCTGCACCAACACAAGTGCGAAAAGTGGTTTTTCAACACTAACACAAGTGCAAAAAGTGTTTTTTCCACACTAATACAAGTGCAAAAGTGGTTTCCTGCACCAACACAAGTGCGAAAAGTGGTTTTTCAACAATAACACAAGTGTGAAAAGTGGTTTTTCAATACTAACACAAGTGCGAAAAGTGGTTTTTCAACACTAACACAAGTGCGAAAAGTGGTTTTTCCACACTAATACAAGTGCAAAAGTGGTTGCCTGCACCAACACAAGTGCGAAAAGTGGTTTTTCAACACTAACACAAGTGCGGAAAGTGGTTTTTCAACAATAACACAAGTACGAAAAGTCGTTTTTCAACACTATCACAAGTGCAAAAAGTGTTTTTTCCACACTAATACAAGTGCAAAAGTGGTTTCCTGCACCAACACAAGTGCGAAAAGTGGTTTTTCAACACTAACACAAGTGCGAAAAGTGGTTTTTCAACACTAATACAAGTGCGAAAAGTGGGTTTTCCACACTAATACCACACACACAATTTCCTGTTCAGGCTGGAGTTCCCCAAGGTACTGTTCTGGGCCCTGTGCTTTTCCTGGTCTTCATCAATGATCTCTCTGACTCTCTTGAAAATCCTCTCTATCTCTTTGCTGACGACTCTACTCTCTGTCGCTCCATTCCTCATCCCTCAGATCGGCAGACTGCAGCCTCCTCACTCTCTGCAGACCTGGACAAAATCACAGACTGGGCAAACAAATGGAACATGTCTTTCAATCCTGATAAATCTCACACTCTTACGATGTCTCTCCGAAAAGACCGACAGGAAAACCCTCCCATCCACTTTCTGAATAATCCTCTCCAAGAAGTTCTGTCACTCAAGCTTTTGGGTCTCACTATTTATTTGCCATGATCTTTCCTGGGAAAACCACATTTCAAATCTGGCCTCCAAAGCCAGTCGCCGACTGGGCATCCTCCGTCGTGTGAAGTCCTTCCTTGACACACCTGAGCTCCTCACCACATACAAGGCTTTCATCCGCAGCTCTATGGAATACTGCTCTCCCCTCTGGTCTGGTGCTCCTGCCTCACACCTAGCCCGTCTTCACGCTGTTGAAACCAAAGCGTTCAGAATCATTGGAATCTCCCGCGATGAAGCTAACTCCAAGGGCCTTTCACTCACTCACCGCAGGCAGGTTGGTGGCCTTTCCGTCTTCTACCGACTCCTCTCTGGCCTTGCCCCCCCAGCCCTCTCTGGGCTCTGTCCCCCAAATATTCCTACAGGTCGCACAAGATCTGCCTGCAACCCTCTTATGGTTAAACTGCCAAAATCAAGACTTTCTGCTCACCTTCACTCCTTCATTCCTCTTTTCTCCCGCCTCTGGAACAAACTCCCTCACTCTCTTCAATCCCACTCTACCCTCCAGGTCTTGAAAACAGCTGTTCACCACCATCTCTTATCCTCCCCCATCCAAAACCTTGATCTTTTCTACCCCCACTAATTTCGGTCCCCATGTGTTTTATACCTCTCCCCCCCCCCCCTCCCCTTCCCACGCCTCCTGCCCCCAAGCACTCTCCCTCCCACACTTCTCCCTGCTCTCAAATGTTGTGGTTGTGTGCTTCCCCTTCTCTCCCCATCTTGGCCTCCGCTCCCTCTTTTGTATATTTTGTTTGTCTGGTTGATTTGTTTGTGAAATAAATGTTAGCTCTTTCACGAGCCTCGATTCAGTATACAAAAAAAATAAAAAATAAAAATATATATATACAAGTGCAAAAGTGGTTTCCTGCACCAACACAAGTGCGAAAAGTGGTTTTTCAACACTAACACAAGTGCCAAAAGTGGTTTTTCAACACTATCACAAGTGCAAAAAGTGTTTTTTCCAAACTAATACAAGTGCAAAAGTGGTTTCCTGCACCAACACAAGTGCGAAAAGTGGTTTTTCAACACTAACACAAGTGCGAAAAGTGGTTTTTCCATACTAATACAAGTGCAAAAGTGGTTTCCTGCACCAACACAAGTGCGAAAAGTGGTTTTTCAACACTAACACAAGTGCGAAAAGTGGTTTTTCAACACTAACACAAGTGCGAAAAGTGGTTTTTCAACACGATCACAAGTGCAAAAAGTGGTTTTTCCACACTAATACAAGTGCAAAAGTGGTTTCCTGCACCAACACAAGTGCGAAAAGTGGTTTTTCAACACTAACACAAGTGCGAAAAGTGGTTTTTCAACACTAACACAAGTGCGAAAAGTGGTTTTTCAACATTAACACAAGTGCGAAAAGTGGTTTTTCAACACTAACACAAGTGCGAAAAGTGGTTTTTCAACACTAACACAAGTGCGAAAAGTGGTTTTTCAACACTAACACAAGTGCGAAAAGTGGTTTTTCAACACGATCACAAGTGCAAAAAGTGGTTTTTCCACACTAATACAAGTGCAAAAGTGGTTTTCCCCTCTGCACCAACACAAGTGCGAAAAGTGGTTTTTCAACACTAACACAAGTGCGAAAAGTAGTTTTTCAACACTATCACAAGTGCAAAAAGTGTTTTTCCGCACTAATCCAAGTGCAAAAGTGGTTTCCTGCACCAACACAAGTGCGAAAAGTGGTTTTTCAACACTAACACAAGTGCGAAAAGTGGTTTTTCAACACTAACACAAGTGCGAAAAGTGTATTTTCCACACTAATACAAGTGCAAAAGTGGTTTCCTGCACCAACACAAGTGCGAAAAGTGGTTCTTCAACACTAACACAAGTGCGAAAAGTGGTTTTTCAACACTATCACAAGTGCAAAAATTGGTTTTTCCACACTAATACAAGTGCAAAAGTGGTTTCCTGCACCAACACAAGTGCGAAAAGTGGTTTTTCAACACTATCACAAGTGCAAAAAGTGTTTTTTCCACACTAATACAAGTGCAAAAGTGGTTTCCTGCACTAACACAAGTTCGAAAAGTGGTTTTTCAACACTAACACAAGTGCGAAAAGTGGTTTTTCAACACTAACACAAGTGCGAAAAGTGGTTTTTCCACACTTAATACAAGTGCAAAAGTGGTTTCCTGCACCAACACAAGTGCGAAAAGTGGTTTTTCAACACTAACACAAGTGCGAAAAGTGGTTTTTCAACACTATCACAAGTGCAAAAAGTGTTTTTTCCACACTAATACAAGTGCGAAAAGTGGCTTTTCAACACTAACACAAGTGCGAAAAGTGGTTTTTCAACACTATCACAAGTGCAAAAAGTGTTTTTTCCACACTAATACAAGTGCAAAAGTGGTTTCCTGCACCAACACAAGTGCGAAAAGTGGTTTTTCAACACTAACACAAGTGCGAAAAGTGGTTTTTCAACACTATCACAAGTGCAAAAAGTGTTTTTTCCACACTAAAAAAGTGCAAAAGTGGTTTCCTGCACCAACACAAGTGCGAAAAGTGGTTTTTCAACACTAACAGTCTAACACAAGTGCGAATAGTGGTTTTTCAACACTATCACAAGTGCAAAAAGTGTTTTTTTCCACACTAAAAAAGTGCAAAAGTGGTTTCCTGCACCAACACAAGTGCGAAAAGTGGTTTTTCAACACGAACACAAGTGCGAAAAGTGGTTTTTCAACACTAACACAAGTGCGAAAAGTGGTTTTTCCACACTAATACAAGTGCAAAAGTGGTTTCCTGCACCAACACAAGTGCGAAAAGTGGTTTTTCAACACTAACACAAGTGCGAAAAGTGGTTTTTCAACACTATCACAAGTGCAAAAAGTGTTTTTTCCACACTAATACAAGCGCAAAAGTGGTTTCCTGCACCAACACAAGTGCGAAAAGTGGTTTTTCAACACTAACACAAGTGCGAAAAGTGGTTTTTCCACACTAATACAAGTGCAAAAGTGGTTTCCTGCACCAACACAAGTGCGAAAAGTGGTTTTTCAACACTAACACAAGTGCGAAAAGTGGTTTTTCAACACTAACACAAGTGCCAAAAGTGGTTTTTCAACACTATCACAAGTGAAAAAAGTGTTTTTTCCACACTAATACAAGTGCAAAAGTGGTTTCCTGCACCAACACAAGTGCGAAAAGTGGTTTTTTAACACTAACACAAATGCGAAAAGTGGTTTTTCACACTAACACAAGTGCGAAAAGTGTTTTTTCCACACTAATACAAGTGCAAAAGTGGTTTCCTGCACGAACACAAGTGCAAAAAGTGGTTTTTCAACACTAACACAAGTGCGAAAAATGGTTTTCAACACTAACACAAGTGCGAAAAGTGGTTTTCCCACACTAATACAAGTGCAAAAGTGGCTTCCTGCACGAACACAAGTGTGAAAAGTGGTTTTTCAACACTAACACAAGTGCGAAAAGTGGTTTTTCAACACTATCACAAGTGCAAAAAGTGTTTTTTCCACACTAATACAAGTGCAAAAGTGGTTTCCTGCACCAACACAAGTGCGAAAAGTGGTTTTTCAACACTAACACAAGTGCGAAAAGTGTTTTTTCCACACTAATACAAGTGCAAAAGTGGTTTCCTGCACCAACACAAGTGCGAAAAGTGGTTTTTCAACAATAACACAAGTGTGAAAAGTGGTTTTTCAATACTAACACAAGTGCGAAAAGTGGTTTTTCAACACTAACACAAGTGCGAAAAGTGGTTTTTCCACACTAATACAAGTGCAAAAGTGGTTGCCTGCACCAACACAAGTGCGAAAAGTGGTTTTTCAACACTAACACAAGTGCGGAAAGTGGTTTTTCAACACTAACACAAGTACGAAAAGTCGTTTTTCAACACTATCACAAGTGCAAAAAGTGTTTTTTCCACACTAATACAAGTGCAAAAGTGGTTTCCTGCACCAACACAAGTGCGAAAAGTGGTTTTTCAACACTAACACAAGTGCGAAAAGTGGTTTTTCAACACTAATACAAGTGCGAAAAGTGGGTTTTCCACACTAATACCACACACACAATTTCCTGTTCAGGCTGGAGTTCCCCAAGGTACTGTTCTGGGCCCTGTGCTTTTCCTGGTCTTCATCAATGATCTCTCTGACTCTCTTGAAAATCCTCTCTATCTCTTTGCTGACGACTCTACTCTCTGTCGCTCCATTCCTCATCCCTCAGATCGGCAGACTGCAGCCTCCTCACTCTCTGCAGACCTGGACAAAATCACAGACTGGGCAAACAAATGGAACATGTCTTTCAATCCTGATAAATCTCACACTCTTACGATGTCTCTCCGAAAAGACCGACAGGAAAACCCTCCCATCCACTTTCTGAATAATCCTCTCCAAGAAGTTCTGTCACTCAAGCTTTTAGGTCTCACTATTTGCCATGATCTTTCCTGGGAAAACCACATTTCAAATCTGGCCTCCAAAGCCAGTCGCCGACTGGGCATCCTCCGTCGTGTGAAGTCCTTCCTTGACACACCTGAGCTCCTCACCACATACAAGGCTTTCATCCGCAGCTCTATGGAATACTGCTCTCCCCTCTGGTCTGGTGCTCCTGCCTCACACCTAGCCCGTCTTCACGCTGTTGAAACCAAAGCGTTCAGAATCATTGGAATCTCCCGCGATGAAGCTAACTCCAAGGGCCTTTCACTCACTCACCGCAGGCAGGTTGGTGGCCTTTCCGTCTTCTACCGACTCCTCTCTGGCCTTGCCCCCCCAGCCCTCTCTGGGCTCTGTCCCCCAAATATTCCTACAGGTCGCACAAGATCTGCCTGCAACCCTCTTATGGTTAAACTGCCAAAATCAAGACTTTCTGCTCACCTTCACTCCTTCATTCCTCTTTTCTCCCGCCTCTGGAACAAACTCCCTCACTCTCTTCAATCCCACTCTACCCTCCAGGTCTTGAAAACAGCTGTTCACCACCATCTCTTATCCTCCCCCATCCAAAACCTTGATCTTTTCTACCCCCACTAATTTCGGTCCCCATGTGTTTTATACCTCCCCCCCCCCCCTCCCCTTCCCACGCCTCCTGCCCCCAAGCACTCTCCCTCCCACACTTCTCCCTGCTCTCAAATGTTGTGGTTGTGTGCTTCCCCTTCTCTCCCCATCTTGGCCTCCGCTCCCTCTTTTGTATATTTTGTTTGTCTGGTTGATTTGTTTGTGAAATAAATGTTAGCTCTTTCACGAGCCTCGATTCAGAATACAAAAAAAATAAAAAATAAAAATATATATATACAAGTGCAAAAGTGGTTTCCTGCACCAACACAAGTGCGAAAAGTGGTTTTTCAACACTAACACAAGTGCCAAAAGTGGTTTTTCAACACTATCACAAGTGCAAAAAGTGTTTTTTCCACACTAATACAAGTGCAAAAGTGGTTTCCTGCACCAACACAAGTGCGAAAAGTGGTTTTTCAACACTAACACAAGTGCGAAAAGTGGTTTTTCTATACTAATACAAGTGCAAAAGTGGTTTCCTGCACCAACACAAGTGCGAAAAGTGGTTTTTCAACACTAACACAAGTGCGAAAAGTGGTTTTTCAACACTAACACAAGTGCGAAAAGTGGTTTTTCAACACGATCACAAGTGCAAAAAGTGGTTTTTCCACACTAATACAAGTGCAAAAGTGGTTTCCTGCACCAACACAAGTGCGAAAAGTGGTTTTTCAACACTAACACAAGTGCGAAAAGTGGTTTTTCAACACTAACACAAGTGCGAAAAGTGGTTTTTCAACACTAACACAAGTGCGAAAAGTGGTTTTTCAACACTAACACAAGTGCGAAAAGTGGTTTTTCAACACTAACACAAGTGCGAAAAGTGGTTTTTCAACACTAACACAAGTGCGAAAAGTGGTTTTTCAACACGATCACAAGTGCAAAAAGTGGTTTTTCCACACTAATGCAAGTGCAAAAGTGGTTTCCTGCACCAACACAAGTGCGAAAAGTGGTTTTTCAACACTAACACAAGTGCGAAAAGTAGTTTTTCAACACTATCACAAGTGCAAAAAGTGTTTTTCCGCACTAATCCAAGTGCAAAAGTGGTTTCCTGCACCAACACAAGTGCGAAAAGTGGTTTTTCAACACTAACACAAGTGCGAAAAGTGGTTTTTCAACACTAACACAAGTGCGAAAAGTGTATTTTCCACACTAATACAAGTGCAAAAGTGGTTTCCTGCACCAACACAAGTGCGAAAAGTGGTTCTTCAACACTAACACAAGTGCGAAAAGTGGTTTTTCAACACTATCACAAGTGCAAAAATTGTTTTTTCCACACTAATACAAGTGCAAAAGTGGTTTCCTGCACCAACACAAGTGCGAAAAGTGGTTTTTCAACACTAACACAAGTGCGAAAAGTGGTTTTTCAACACTATCACAAGTGCAAAAAGTGTTTTTCCACACTAATACAAGTGCAAAAGTGGTTTCCTGCACCAACACAAGTGTGAAAAGTGGTTTTTCAACACTAACACAAGTGCGAAAAGTGGTTTTTCAACACTAACACAAGTGCGAAAAGTGGTTTTTCCACACTAATACAAGTGCAAAAGTGGTTTCCTGCACCAACACAAGTGCGAAAAGTGGTTTTTCAACACTAACACAAGTGCGAAAAGTGGTTTTTCAACACTATCACAAGTGCAAAAAGTGTTTTTTCCACACTAATACAAGTGCAAAAGTGGTTTCCTGCACCAACACAAGTGCGAAAAGTGGTTTTTCAACACTAACACAAGTGCGAAAAGTGGTTTTTCCACACTAATACAAGTGCAAAAGTGGTTTCCTGCACCAACACAAGTGCGAAAAGTGGTTTTTCAACACTAACACAAGTGCGAAAAGTGGTTTTTCAACACTATCACAAGTGCAAAAAGTGTTTTTTCCACACTAATACAAGTGCAAAAGTGGTTTCCTGCACTAACACAAGTTCGAAAAGTGGTTTTTCAACACTAACACAAATGCGAAAAGTGGTTTTTCAACACTAACACAAGTGCGAAAAGTGGTTTTTCCACACTAATACAAGTGCAAAAGTGGTTTCCTGCACCAACACAAGTGCGAAAAGTGGTTTTTCAACACTAACACAAGTGCGAAAAGTGGTTTTTCAACACTAACACAAGTGCGAAAAGTGTTTTTTCCACACTAATACAAGTGCAAAAGTGGTTTCCTGCACCAACACAAGTGCGAAAAGTGGTTTTTCAACACTAACACAAGTGCGAAAAGTGGTTTTTCAACACTATCACAAGTGCAAAAAGTGTTTTTTCCACACTAATACAAGTGCAAAAGTGGTTTCCTGCACCAACACAAGTGCGAAAAGTGGTTTTTCAACACTAACACAAGTGCGGAAAGTGGTTTTTCAACACTAACACAAGTGCGAAAAGTGGTTTTTCAACACTATCACAAGTGCAAAAAGTGTTTTTTCCACACTAATACACGTGCAAAAGTGGTTTCCTGCACCAACACAAGTGCGAAAAGTGGTTTTTCAACACTAACACAAGTGCGAAAAGTGGTTTTTCAACACTAACACAAGTGCGAAAAGTGGTTTTTCAACACTAATACAAGTGCAAAAGTGGTTTCCTGCACCAACACAAGTGCGAAAAGTGGTTTTTCAACACTATCACAAGTGCAAAAAGTGTTTTTTCCACACTAATACAAGTGCAAAAGTGGTTTCCTGCACCAACACAAGTGCGAAAAGTGGTTTTTCAACACTAACACAAGTGCGGAAAGTGGTTTTTCAACACTAACACAAGTGCGAAAAGTGGTTTTTCAACACTATCACAAGTGCAAAAAGTGTTTTTTCCACACTAATACACGTGCAAAAGTGGTTTCCTGCACCAACACAAGTGCGAAAAGTGGTTTTTCAACACTAACACAAGTGCGAAAAGTGGTTTTTCAACACTAACACAAGTGCGAAAAGTGGTTTTTCAACACTAACACAAGTGCGAAAAGTGGTTTTTCAACACTAACACAAGTGCGAAAAGTGGTTTTTCAACACTAACACAAGTGCGAAAAGTGGTTTTTCAACACTAACACAAGTGCGAAAAGTGGTTTTTCAACACGATCACAAGTGCAAAAAGTGGTTTTTCCACACTAATACAAGTGCAAAAGTGGTTTCCTGCACCAACACAAGTGCGAAAAGTGGTTTTTCAACACTAACACAAGTGCGAAAAGTAGTTTTTCAACGCTATCACAAGTGCAAAAAGTGTTTTTCCGCACTAATCCAAGTGCAAAAGTGGTTTCCTGCACCAACACAAGTGCGAAAAGTGGTTTTTCAACACTAACACAAGTGCGAAAAGTGGTTTTTCAACACTAACACAAGTGCGAAAAGTGTATTTTCCACACTAATACAAGTGCAAAAGTGGTTTCCTGCACCAACACAAGTGCGAAAAGTGGTTCTTCAACACTAACACAAGTGCGAAAAGTGGTTTTTCAACACTATCACAAGTGCAAAAATTGTTTTTTCCACACTAATACAAGTGCAAAAGTGGTTTCCTGCACCAACACAAGTGCGAAAAGTGGTTTTTCAACACTAACACAAGTGCGAAAAGTGGTTTTTCAACACTATCACAAGTGCAAAAAGTGTTTTTCCACACTAATACAAGTGCAAAAGTGGTTTCCTGCACCAACACAAGTGTGAAAAGTGGTTTTTCAACACTAACACAAGTGTTAAAAGTGGTTTTTCAACACTAACACAAGTGCGAAAAGTGGTTTTTCCACACTAATACAAGTGCAAAAGTGGTTTCCTGCACCAACACAAGTGCGAAAAGTGGTTTTTCAACACTAACACAAGTGCGAAAAGTGGTTTTTCAACACTATCACAAGTGCAAAAAGTGTTTTTTCCACACTAATACAAGTGTAAAAGTGGTTTCCTGCACCAACACAAGTGCGAAAAGTGGTTTTTCAACACTAACACAAGTGCGAAAAGTGGTTTTTCCACACTAATACAAGTGCAAAAGTGGTTTCCTGCGCCAACACAAGTGCGAAAAGTGGTTTTTCAACACTAACACAAGTGCGAAAAGTGGTTGTTCAACACTATCACAAGTGCAAAAAGTGTTTTTTCCACACTAATACAAGTGCAAAAGTGGTTTCCTGCACTAACACAAGTTCGAAAAGTGGTTTTTCAACACTAACACAAATGCGAAAAGTGGTTTTTCAACACTAACACAAGTGCGAAAAGTGGTTTTTCCACACTAATACAAGTGCAAAAGTGGTTTCCTGCACCAACACAAGTGCGAAATGTGGTTTTTCAACACTAACACAAGTGCGAAAAGTGGTTTTTCAACACTAACACAAGTGCGAAAAGTGGTTTTTCAACACTATCACAAGTGCAAAAAGTGTTTTTTCCACACTAATACAAGTGCAAAAGTGGTTTCCTGCACCAACACAAGTGCGAAAAGTGGTTTTTCAACACTAACACAAGTGCGGAAAGTGGTTTTTCAACACTAACACAAGTGCGAAAAGTGGTTTTTCAACACGATCACAAGTGCAAAAAGTGGTTTTTCCACACTAATACAAGTGCAAAAGTGGTTTCCTGCACCAACACAAGTGCGAAAAGTGGTTTTTCAACACTAACGCAAGTGCGAAATGTAGTTTTTCAACACTATCACAAGTGCAAAAAGTGTTTTTCCGCACTAATCCAAGTGCAAAAGTGGTTTCCTGCACAAACACAAGTGCGAAAAGTGGTTTTTCAACACTAACACAAGTGCGAAAAGTGGTTTTTCAACACTAACACAAGTGCGAAAAGTGGTTTTTCAACACTATCACAAGTGCAAAAAGTGTTTTTTCCACACTAATACAAGTGCAAAAGTGGTTTCCTGCACTAACACAAGTTCGAAAAGTGGTTTTTCAACACTAACACAAATGCGAAAAGTGGTTTTTCAACACTAACACAAGTGCGAAAAGTGGTTTTTCCACACTAATACAAGTGCAAAAGTGGTTTCCTGCACCAACACAAGTGCGAAAAGTGGTTTTTCAACACTAACACAAGTGCGAAAAGTGGTTTTTCAACACTAACACAAGTGCGAAAAGTGTTTTTTCCACACTAATACAAGTGCAAAAGTGGTTTCCTGCACCAACACAAGTGTGAAAAGTGGTTTTTCAACACTAACACAAGTGTTAAAAGTGGTTTTTCAACACTAACACAAGTGCGAAAAGTGGTTTTTCCACACTAATACAAGTGCAAAAGTGGTTTCCTGCACCAACACAAGTGCGAAAAGTGGTTTTTCAACACTAACACAAGTGCGAAAAGTGGTTTTTCAACACTATCACAAGTGCAAAAAGTGTTTTTTCCACACTAATACAAGTGTAAAAGTGGTTTCCTGCACCAACACAAGTGCGAAAAGTGGTTTTTCAACACTAACACAAGTGCGAAAAGTGGTTTTTCCACACTAATACAAGTGCAAAAGTGGTTTCCTGCGCCAACACAAGTGCGAAAAGTGGTTTTTCAACACTAACACAAGTGCGAAAAGTGGTTGTTCAACACTATCACAAGTGCAAAAAGTGTTTTTTCCACACTAATACAAGTGCAAAAGTGGTTTCCTGCACTAACACAAGTTCGAAAAGTGGTTTTTCAACACTAACACAAATGCGAAAAGTGGTTTTTCAACACTAACACAAGTGCGAAAAGTGGTTTTTCCACACTAATACAAGTGCAAAAGTGGTTTCCTGCACCAACACAAGTGCGAAAAGTGGTTTTTCAACACTAACACAAGTGCGGAAAGTGGTTTTTCAACACTAACACAAGTGCGAAAAGTGGTTTTTCAACACGATCACAAGTGCAAAAAGTGGTTTTTCCACACTAATACAAGTGCAAAAGTGGTTTCCTGCACCAACACAAGTGCGAAAAGTGGTTTTTCAACACTAACACAAGTGCGAAATGTAGTTTTTCAACACTATCACAAGTGCAAAAAGTGTTTTTCCGCACTAATCCAAGTGCAAAAGTGGTTTCCTGCACAAACACAAGTGCGAAAAGTGGTTTTTCAACACTAACACAAGTGCAAAAGTGGTTTCCTGCACCAACACAAGTGCGAAATGTGGTTTTTCAACACTAACACAAGTGCGAAAAGTGGTTTTTCAACACTAACACAAGTGCGAAAAGTGGTTTTTCAACACTATCACAAGTGCAAAAAGTGTTTTTTCCACACTAATACAAGTGCAAAAGTGGTTTCCTGCACCAACACAAGTGCGAAAAGTGGTTTTTCAACACTAACACAAGTGCGGAAAGTGGTTTTTCAACACTAACACAAGTGCGAAAAGTGGTTTTTCAACACGATCACAAGTGCAAAAAGTGGTTTTTCCACACTAATACAAGTGCAAAAGTGGTTTCCTGCACCAACACAAGTGCGAAAAGTGGTTTTTCAACACTAACACAAGTGCGAAATGTAGTTTTTCAACACTATCACAAGTGCAAAAAGTGTTTTTCCGCACTAATCCAAGTGCAAAAGTGGTTTCCTG
The DNA here is from genome assembly GCF_964187855.1 of Myxine glutinosa. Taxonomy (NCBI): domain Eukaryota; kingdom Metazoa; phylum Chordata; class Myxini; order Myxiniformes; family Myxinidae; genus Myxine; species Myxine glutinosa. The sequence goes on from NW_027616533.1 coordinate 115,344, forward strand.
CACAAACACAAGTGCGAAAAGTGGTTTTTCAACACTAACACAAGTGCGAAAAGTGGTTTTTCAACACTAACACAAGTGCGAAAAGTGGTTTTTCAACACTATCACAAGTGCAAAAAGTGTTTTTTCCACACTAATACAAGTGCAAAAGTGGTTTCCTGCACTAACACAAGTTCGAAAAGTGGTTTTTCAACACTAACACAAATGCGAAAAGTGGTTTTTCAACACTAACACAAGTGCGAAAAGTGGTTTTTCCACACTAATACAAGTGCAAAAGTGGTTTCCTGCACCAACACAAGTGCGAAAAGTGGTTTTTCAACACTAACACAAGTGCGAAAAGTGGTTTTTCAACACTAACACAAGTGTGAAAAGTGTTTTTTCCACACTAATACAAGTGCAAAAGTGGTTTCCTGCACCAACACAAGTGCGAAAAGTGGTTTTTCAACACTAACACAAGTGCGAAAAGTGGTTTTTCAACACTATCACAAGTGCAAAAAGTGTTTTTTCCACACTAATACAAGTGCAAAAGTGGTTTCCTGCACCAACACAAGTGCGAAAAGTGGTTTTTCAACACTAACACAAGTGCGGAAAGTGGTTTTTCAACACTAACACAAGTGCGAAAAGTGGTTTTTCAACACTATCACAAGTGCAAAAAGTGTTTTTTCCACACTAATACACGTGCAAAAGTGGTTTCCTGCACCAACACAAGTGCGAAAAGTGGTTTTTCAACACTAACACAAGTGCGAAAAGTGGTTTTTCAACACTAACACAAGTGCGAAAAGTGGTTTTTCAACACGATCACAAGTGCAAAAAGTGGTTTTTCCACACTAATACAAGTGCAAAAGTGGTTTCCTGCACCAACACAAGTGCGAAAAGTGGTTTTTCAACACTAACACAAGTGCGAAAAGTGGTTTTCAACACTAACACAAGTGCGAAAAGTGGTTTTTCAACACTAACACAAGTGCGAAAAGTGGTTTTTCAACACTAACACAAGTGCGAAAAGTGGTTTTTCAACACTAACACAAGTGGGAAAAGTGGTTTTTCAACACTAACACAAGTGCGAAAAGTGGTTTTTCAACACGATCACAAGTGCAAAAAGTGGTTTTTCCACACTAATACAAGTGCAAAAGTGGTTTCCTGCACCAACACAAGTGCGAAAAGTGGTTTTTCAACACTAACACAAGTGCGAAAAGTAGTTTTTCAACACTATCACAAGTGCAAAAAGTGTTTTTCCGCACTAATCCAAGTGCAAAAGTGGTTTCCTGCACCAACACAAGTGCAAAAAGTGGTTCTTCAACACTAACACAAGTGCGAAAAGTGGTTTTTCAACACTATCACAAGTGCAAAAATTGTTTTTTCCACACTAATACAAGTGCAAAAGTGGTTTCCTGCACCAACACAAGTGCGAAAAGTGGTTTTTCAACACTAACACAAGTGCGAAAAGTGGTTTTTCAACACTATCACAAGTGCAAAAAGTGTTTTTCCACACTAATACAAGTGCAAAAGTGGTTTCCTGCACCAACACAAGTGTGAAAAGTGGTTTTTCAACACTAACACAAGTGCGAAAAGTGGTTTTTCAACACTAACACAAGTGCGAAAAGTGGTTTTTCAACACTAACACAAGTGCGAAAAGTGGTTTTTCAACACTAACACAAGTGCGAAAAGTGGTTTTTCAACACTAACACAAGTGCGAAAAGTGGTTTTTCAACACGATCACAAGTGCAAAAAGTGGTTTTTCCACACTAATACAAGTGCAAAAGTGGTTTCCTGCACCAACACAAGTGCGAAAAGTGGTTTTTCAACACTAACACAAGTGCGAAAAGTAGTTTTTCAACGCTATCACAAGTGCAAAAAGTGTTTTTCCGCACTAATCCAAGTGCAAAAGTGGTTTCCTGCACCAACACAAGTGCGAAAAGTGGTTTTTCAACACTAACACAAGTGCGAAAAGTGGTTTTTCAACACTAACACAAGTGCGAAAAGTGTATTTTCCACACTAATACAAGTGCAAAAGTGGTTTCCTGCACCAACACAAGTGCGAAAAGTGGTTCTTCAACACTAACACAAGTGCGAAAAGTGGTTTTTCAACACTATCACAAGTGCAAAAATTGTTTTTTCCACACTAATACAAGTGCAAAAGTGGTTTCCTGCACCAACACAAGTGCGAAAAGTGGTTTTTCAACACTAACACAAGTGCGAAAAGTGGTTTTTCAACACTATCACAAGTGCAAAAAGTGTTTTTCCACACTAATACAAGTGCAAAAGTGGTTTCCTGCACCAACACAAGTGTGAAAAGTGGTTTTTCAACACTAACACAAGTGTTAAAAGTGGTTTTTCAACACTAACACAAGTGCGAAAAGTGGTTTTTCCACACTAATACAAGTGCAAAAGTGGTTTCCTGCACCAACACAAGTGCGAAAAGTGGTTTTTCAACACTAACACAAGTGCGAAAAGTGGTTTTTCAACACTATCACAAGTGCAAAAAGTGTTTTTTCCACACTAATACAAGTGTAAAAGTGGTTTCCTGCACCAACACAAGTGCGAAAAGTGGTTTTTCAACACTAACACAAGTGCGAAAAGTGGTTTTTCCACACTAATACAAGTGCAAAAGTGGTTTCCTGCGCCAACACAAGTGCGAAAAGTGGTTTTTCAACACTAACACAAGTGCGAAAAGTGGTTGTTCAACACTATCACAAGTGCAAAAAGTGTTTTTTCCACACTAATACAAGTGCAAAAGTGGTTTCCTGCACTAACACAAGTTCGAAAAGTGGTTTTTCAACACTAACACAAATGCGAAAAGTGGTTTTTCAACACTAACACAAGTGCGAAAAGTGGTTTTTCCACACTAATACAAGTGCAAAAGTGGTTTCCTGCACCAACACAAGTGCGAAATGTGGTTTTTCAACACTAACACAAGTGCGAAAAGTGGTTTTTCAACACTAACACAAGTGCGAAAAGTGGTTTTTCAACACTATCACAAGTGCAAAAAGTGTTTTTTCCACACTAATACAAGTGCAAAAGTGGTTTCCTGCACCAACACAAGTGCGAAAAGTGGTTTTTCAACACTAACACAAGTGCGGAAAGTGGTTTTTCAACACTAACACAAGTGCGAAAAGTGGTTTTTCAACACGATCACAAGTGCAAAAAGTGGTTTTTCCACACTAATACAAGTGCAAAAGTGGTTTCCTGCACCAACACAAGTGCGAAAAGTGGTTTTTCAACACTAACACAAGTGCGAAATGTAGTTTTTCAACACTATCACAAGTGCAAAAAGTGTTTTTCCGCACTAATCCAAGTGCAAAAGTGGTTTCCTGCACAAACACAAGTGCGAAAAGTGGTTTTTCAACACTAACACAAGTGCGAAAAGTGGTTTTTCAACACTAACACAAGTGCGAAAAGTGGTTTTTCAACACGATCACAAGTGCAAAAAGTGTTTTTTCCACACTAATACAAGTGCAAAAGTGGTTTCCTGCACTAACACAAGTTCGAAAAGTGGTTTTTCAACACTAACACAAATGCGAAAAGTGGTTTTTCAACACTAACACAAGTGCGAAAAGTGGTTTTTCCACACTAATACAAGTGCAAAAGTGGTTTCCTGCACCAACACAAGTGCGAAAAGTGGTTTTTCAACACTAACACAAGTGCGAAAAGTGGTTTTTCAACACTAACACAAGTGTGAAAAGTGTTTTTTCCACACTAATACAAGTGCAAAAGTGGTTTCCTGCACCAACACAAGTGTGAAAAGTGGTTTTTCAACACTAACACAAGTGTTAAAAGTGGTTTTTCAACACTAACACAAGTGCGAAAAGTGGTTTTTTCCACACTAATACAAGTGCAAAAGTGGTTTCCTGCACCAACACAAGTGCGAAAAGTGGTTTTTCAACACTAACACAAGTGCGAAAAGTGGTTTTTCAACACTATCACAAGTGCAAAAAGTGTTTTTTCCACACTAATACAAGTGTAAAAGTGGTTTCCTGCACCAACACAAGTGCGAAAAGTGGTTTTTCAACACTAACACAAGTGCGAAAAGTGGTTTTTCCACACTAATACAAGTGCAAAAGTGGTTTCCTGCGCCAACACAAGTGCGAAAAGTGGTTTTTCAACACTAACACAAGTGCGAAAAGTGGTTGTTCAACACTATCACAAGTGCAAAAAGTGTTTTTTCCACACTAATACAAGTGCAAAAGTGGTTTCCTGCACTAACACAAGTTCGAAAAGTGGTTTTTCAACACTAACACAAATGCGAAAAGTGGTTTTTCAACACTAACACAAGTGCGAAAAGTGGTTTTTCCACACTAATACAAGTGCAAAAGTGGTTTCCTGCACCAACACAAGTGCGAAATGTGGTTTTTCAACACTAACACAAGTGCGAAAAGTGGTTTTTCAACACTAACACAAGTGCGAAAAGTGGTTTTTCAACACTATCACAAGTGCAAAAAGTGGTTTTTCCACACTAATACAAGTGCAAAAGTGGTTTCCTGCACCAACACAAGTGCGAAAAGTGGTTTTTCAACACTAACACAAGTGCGAAATGTAGTTTTTCAACACTATCACAAGTGCAAAAAGTGTTTTTCCGCACTAATCCAAGTGCAAAAGTGGTTTCCTGCACAAACACAAGTGCGAAAAGTGGTTTTTCAACACTAACACAAGTGCGAAATGTAGTTTTTCAACACTATCACAAGTGCAAAAAGTGTTTTTCCGCACTAATCCAAGTGCAAAAGTGGTTTCCTGCACAAACACAAGTGCGAAAAGTGGTTTTTCAACACTAACACAAGTGCGAAAAGTGGTTTTTCAACACTAACACAAGTGCGAAAAGTGGTTTTTCAACACTATCACAAGTGCAAAAAGTGTTTTTTCCACACTAATACAAGTGCAAAAGTGGTTTCCTGCACTAACACAAGTTCGAAAAGTGGTTTTTCAACACTAACACAAATGCGAAAAGTGGTTTTTCAACACTAACACAAGTGCGAAAAGTGGTTTTTCCACACTAATACAAGTGCAAAAGTGGTTTCCTGCACCAACACAAGTGCGAAAAGTGGTTTTTCAACACTAACACAAGTGCGAAAAGTGGTTTTTCAACACTAACACAAGTGCGAAAAGTGTTTTTTCCACACTAATACAAGTGCAAAAGTGGTTTCCTGCACCAACACAAGTGCGAAAAGTGGTTTTTCAACACTAACACAAGTGCGAAAAGTGGTTTTTCAACACTATCACAAGTGCAAAAAGTGTTTTTTCCACACTAATACAAGTGCAAAAGTGGTTTCCTGCACCAACACAAGTGCGAAAAGTGGTTTTTCAACACTAACACAAGTGCGGAAAGTGGTTTTTCAACACTAACACAAGTGCGAAAAGTGGTTTTTCAACACTATCACAAGTGCAAAAAGTGTTTTTTCCACACTAATACACGTGCAAAAGTGGTTTCCTGCACCAACACAAGTGCGAAAAGTGGTTTTTCAACACTAACACAAGTGCGAAAAGTGGTTTTTCAACACTAACACAAGTGCGAAAAGTGGTTTTTCAACACGATCACAAGTGCAAAAAGTGGTTTTTCCACACTAATACAAGTGCAAAAGTGGTTTCCTGCACCAACACAAGTGCGAAAAGTGGTTTTTCAACACTAACACAAGTGCGAAAAGTGGTTTTTCAACACTAACACAAGTGCGAAAAGTGGTTTTTCAACACTAACACAAGTGCGAAAAGTGGTTTTTCAACACTAACACAAGTGCGAAAAGTGGTTTTTCAACACTAACACAAGTGCGAAAAGTGGTTTTTCAACACTAACACAAGTGCGAAAAGTGGTTTTTCAACATGATCACAAGTGCAAAAAGTGGTTTTTCCACACTAATACAAGTGCAAAAGTGGTTTCCTGCACCAACACAAGTGCGAAAAGTGGTTTTTCAACACTAACACAAGTGCGAAAAGTAGTTTTTCAACACTATCACAAGTGCAAAAAGTGTTTTTCCGCACTAATCCAAGTGCAAAAGTGGTTTCCTGCACCAACACAAGTGCGAAAAGTGGTTCTTCAACACTAACACAAGTGCGAAAAGTGGTTTTTCAACACTATCACAAGTGCAAAAATTGTTTTTTCCACACTAATACAAGTGCAAAAGTGGTTTCCTGCACCAACACAAGTGCGAAAAGTGGTTTTTCAACACTAACACAAGTGCGAAAAGTGGTTTTTCAACACTATCACAAGTGCAAAAAGTGTTTTTCCACACTAATACAAGTGCAAAAGTGGTTTCCTGCACCAACACAAGTGTGAAAAGTGGTTTTTCAACACTAACACAAGTGTTAAAAGTGGTTTTTCAACACTAACACAAGTGCGAAAAGTGGTTTTTCCACACTAATACAAGTGCAAAAGTGGTTTCCTGCACCAACACAAGTGCGAAAAGTGGTTTTTCAACACTAACACAAGTGCGAAAAGTGGTTTTTCAACACTATCACAAGTGCAAAAAGTGTTTTTTCCACACTAATACAAGTGCAAAAGTGGTTTCCTGCACCAACACAAGTGCGAAAAGTGGTTTTTCAACACTAACACAAGTGCGAAAAGTGGTTTTTCCACACTAATACAAGTGCAAAAGTGGTTTCCTGCGCCAACACAAGTGCGAAAAGTGGTTTTTCAACACTAACACAAGTGCGAAAAGTGGTTTTTCAACACTATCACAAGTGCAAAAAGTGTTTTTTCCACACTAATACAAGTGCAAAAGTGGTTTCCTGCACTAACACAAGTTCGAAAAGTGGTTTTTCAACACTAACACAAATGCGAAAAGTGGTTTTTCAACACTAACACAAGTGCGAAAAGTGGTTTTTCCACACTAATACAAGTGCAAAAGTGGTTTCCTGCACCAACACAAGTGCGAAAAGTGGTTTTTCAACACTAACACAAGTGCGAAAAGTGGTTTTTCAACACTAACACAAGTGCGAAAAGTGGTTTTTCAACACTATCACAAGTGCAAAAAGTGTTTTTTCCACACTAATACAAGTGCAAAAGTGGTTTCCTGCACCAACACAAGTGCGAAAAGTGGTTTTTCAACACTAACACAAGTGCGGAAAGTGGTTTTTCAACACTAACACAAGTGCGAAAAGTGGTTTTTCAACACGATCACAAGTGCAAAAAGTGGTTTTTCCACACTAATACAAGTGCAAAAGTGGTTTCCTGCACCAACCCAAGTGCGAAAAGTGGTTTTTCAACACTAACACAAGTGCGAAAAGTTGTTTTTCAACACTATCACAAGTGCAAAAAGTGTTTTTCCGCACTAATCCAAGTGCAAAAGTGGTTTCCTGCACCAACACAAGTGCGAAAAGTGGTTTTTCAACACTAACACAAGTGCGAAAAGTGGTTTTTCAACACTAACACAAGTGCGAAAAGTGTATTTTCCACACTAATACAAGTGCAAAAGTGGTTTCCTGCACCAACACAAGTGCGAAAAGTGGTTCTTCAACACTAACACAAGTGCGAAAAGTGGTTTTTCAACACTATCACAAGTGCAAAAATTGTTTTTTCCACACTAATACAAGTGCAAAAGTGGTTTCCTGCACCAACACAAGTGCGAAAAGTGGTTTTTCAACACTAACACAAGTGCGAAAAGTGGTTTTTCAACACTATCACAAGTGCAAAAAGTGTTTTTCCACACTAATACAAGTGCAAAAGTGGTTTCCTGCACCAACACAAGTGCGAAAAGTGGTTTTTCAACACTAACACAAGTGCGAAAAGTGGTTTTTCAACACTAACACAAGTGCGAAAAGTGTATTTTCCACACTAATACAAGTGCAAAAGTGGTTTCCTGCACCAACACAAGTGCGAAAAGTGGTTCTTCAACACTAACACAAGTGCGAAAAGTGGTTTTTCAACACTATCACAAGTGCAAAAATTGTTTTTTCCACACTAATACAAGTGCAAAAGTGGTTTCCTGCACCAACACAAGTGCGAAAAGTGGTTTTTCAACACTAACACAAGTGCGAAAAGTGGTTTTTCAACACTATCACAAGTGCAAAAAGTGTTTTTCCACACTAATACAAGTGCAAAAGTGGTTTCCTGCACCAACACAAGTGTGAAAAGTGGTTTTTCAACACTAACACAAGTGTTAAAAGTGGTTTTTCAACACTAACACAAGTGCGAAAAGTGGTTTTTCCACACTAATACAAGTGCAAAAGTGGTTTCCTGCACCAACACAAGTGCGAAAAGTGGTTTTTCAACACTAACACAAGTGCGAAAAGTGGTTTTTCAACACTATCACAAGTGCAAAAAGTGTTTTTTCCACACTAATACAAGTGCAAAAGTGGTTTCCTGCACCAACACAAGTGCGAAAAGTGGTTTTTCAACACTAACACAAGTGCGAAAAGTGGTTTTTCCACACTAATACAAGTGCAAAAGTGGTTTCCTGCGCCAACACAAGTGCGAAAAGTGGTTTTTCAACACTAACACAAGTGCGAAAAGTGGTTTTTCAACACTATCACAAGTGCAAAAAGTGTTTTTTCCACACTAATACAAGTGCAAAAGTGGTTTCCTGCACTAACACAAGTTCGAAAAGTGGTTTTTCAACACTAACACAAATGCGAAAAGTGGTTTTTCAACACTAACACAAGTGCGAAAAGTGGTTTTTCCACACTAATACAAGTGCAAAAGTGGTTTCCTGCACCAACACAAGTGCGAAAAGTGGTTTTTCAACACTAACACAAGTGCGGAAAGTGGTTTTTCAACACTAACACAAGTGCGAAAAGTGGTTTTTCAACATGATCACAAGTGCAAAAAGTGGTTTTTCCACACTAATACAAGTGCAAAAGTGGTTTCCTGCACCAACACAAGTGAGAAAAGTGGTTTTTCAACACTAACACAAGTGCGAAATGTAGTTTTTCAACACTATCACAAGTGCAAAAAGTGTTTTTCCGCACTAATCCAAGTGCAAAAGTGGTTTCCTGCACCAACACAAGTGCGAAAAGTGGTTTTTCAACACTAACACAAGTGCGAAAAGTGGTTTTTCAACACTAACACAAGTGCGAAAAGTGGTTTTTCAACACTACCACAAGTGCAAAAAGTGTTTTTTCCACACTAATACAAGTGCAAAAGTGGTTTCCTGCACTAACACAAGTTCGAAAAGTGGTTTTTTCAACACTAACACAAATGCGAAAAGTGGTTTTTCAACACTAACACAAGTGCGAAAAGTGGTTTTTCCACACTAATACAAGTGCAAAAGTGGTTTCCTGCACCAACACAAGTGCGAAAAGTGGTTTTTCAACACTAACACAAGTGCGAAAAGTGGTTTTTCAACACTAACACAAGTGCGAAAAGTGTTTTTTCCACACTAATACAAGTGCAAAAGTGGTTTCCTGCACCAACACAAGTGCGAAAAGTGGTTTTTCAACACTAACACAAGTGCGAAAAGTGGTTTTTCAACACTATCACAAGTGCAAAAAGTGTTTTTTCCACACTAATACAAGTGCAAAAGTGGTTTCCTGCACCAACACAAGTGCGAAAAGTGGTTTTTCAACACTAACACAAGTGCGGAAAGTGGTTTTTCAACACTAACACAAGTGCGAAAAGTGGTTTTTCAACACTATCACAAGTGCAAAAAGTGTTTTTTCCACACTAATACACGTGCAAAAGTGGTTTCCTGCACCAACACAAGTGCTAAAAGTGGTTTTTCAACACTAACACAAGTGCGGCAAGTGGTTTTTCAACACTAACACAAGTGCGAAAAGTGGTTTTTCAACACTATCACAAGTGCAAAAAGTGTTTTTTCCACACTAATACACATGCAAAAGTGGTTTCCTGCACCAACACAAGTGCGAAAAGTGGTTTTTCAACACTAACACAAGTGCGAAAAGTGGTTTTTCAACACTAACACAAGTGCGAAAAGTGGTTTTTCAACACGATCACAAGTGCAAAAAGTGGTTTTTCCACACTAATACAAGTGCAAAAGTGGTTTCCTGCACCAACACAAGTGCGAAAAGTGGTTTTTCAACACTAACACAAGTGCGAAAAGTGGTTTTTCAACACTAACACAAGTGCGAAAAGTGGTTTTTCAACACACTAACACAAGTGCGAAAAGTGGTTTTTCAACACTAACACAAGTGCGAAAAGTGCTTTTTCAACACTAACACAAGTGCGAAAAGTGGTTTTTCAACACTAACACAAGTGCGAAAAGTGGTTTTCAACACGATCACAAGTGCAAAAAGTGGTTTTTCACACTAATACAAGTGCAAAAGTGGTTTCCTGCACCAACACAAGTGCGAAAAGTGGTTTTTCAACACTAACACAAGTGCGAAAAGTAGTTTTTCAACACTATCACAAGTGCAAAAAGTGTTTTTCCGCACTAATCCAAGTGCAAAAGTGGTTTCCTGCACCAACACAAGTGCGAAAAGTGGTTCTTCAACACTAACGCAAGTGCGAAAAGTGGTTTTTCAACACTATCACAAGTGCAAAAATTGTTTTTTCCACACTAATACAAGTGCAAAAGTGGTTTCCTGCACCAACACAAGTGCGAAAAGTGGTTTTTCAACACTAACACAAGTGCGAAAAGTGGTTTTTCAACACTATCACAAGTGCAAAAAGTGTTTTTCCACACTAATACAAGTGCAAAAGTGGTTTCCTGCACCAACACAAGTGTGAAAAGTGGTTTTTCAACACTAACACAAGTGTTAAAAGTGGTTTTTCAACACTAACACAAGTGCGAAAAGTGGTTTTTCCACACTAATACAAGTGCAAAAGTGGTTTCCTGCACCAACACAAGTGCGAAAAGTGGTTTTTCAACACTAACACAAGTGCGAAAAGTGGTTTTTCAACACTATCACAAGTGCAAAAAGTGTTTTTTCCACACTAATACAAGTGCAAAAGTGGTTTCCTGCACCAACACAAGTGCGAAAAGTGGTTTTTCAACACTAACACAAGTGCGAAAAGTGGTTTTTCCACACTAATACAAGTGCAAAAGTGGTTTCCTGCACCAACACAAGTGCGAAAAGTGGTTTTTCCACACTAATACAAGTGCAAAAGTGGTTTCCTGCACCAACACAAGTGCGAAAAGTGGTTTTTCAACACTAACACAAGTGCGAAAAGTGGTTTTTCAACACCAACACAAGTGCGAAAAGTGGTTTTTCAACACTAACACAAGTGCGAAAAGTGGTTTTTCAACACTAACACAAGTGCGAAAAGTGGTTTTTCAACACTATCACAAGTGCAAAAAGTGTTTTTTCCACACTAATACAAGTGCAAAAGTGGTTTCCTGCACCAACACAAGTGCGAAAAGTGGTTTTTCAACACTAACACAAGTGCGGAAAGTGGTTTTTCAACACTAACACAAGTGCGAAAAGTGGTTTTTCAACACGATCACAAGTGCAAAAAGTGGTTTTTCCACACTAATACAAGTGCAAAAGTGGTTTCCTGCACCAACCCAAGTGCGAAAAGTGGTTTTTTCAACACTAACACAAGTGCGAAAAGTAGTTTTTCAACACTATCACAAGTGCAAAAAGTGTTTTTCCGCACTAATCCAAGTGCAAAAGTGGTTTCCTGCACCAACACAAGTGCGAAAAGTGGTTTTTCAACACTAACACAAGTGCGAAAAGTGGTTTTTCAACACTAACACAAGTGCGAAAAGTGTATTTTCCACACTAATACAAGTGCAAAAGTGGTTTCCTGCACCAACACAAGTGCGAAAGTGGTTTTTCAACACTAACACAAGTGCGGAAAGTGGTTTTCAACACTAACACAAGTGCGAAAAGTGGTTTTTCAACACTATCACAAGTGCAAAAAGTGTTTTTTCCACACTAATACACGTGCAAAAGTGGTTTCCTGCACCAACACAAGTGCGAAAAGTGGTTTTTCAACACTAACACAAGTGCGAAAAGTGGTTTTTTCAACACTAACACAAGTGCGAAAAGTGGTTTTTCAACACGATCACAAGTGCAAAAAGTGGTTTTTCCACACTAATACAAGTGCAAAAGTGGTTTCCTGCACCAACACAAGTGCAAAAAGTGGTTTTTTCAACACTAACACAAGTGCGAAAAGTGGTTTTTCAACACTAACACAAGTGCGAAAAGTGGTTTTTCAACACTAACACAAGTGCGAAAAGTGTTTTTCAACACTAACACAAGTGCGAAAAGTGGTTTTTCAACACTAACACAAGTGCGAAAAGTGGTTTTTCAACACTAACACAAGTGCGAAAAGTGGTTTTTCAACACGATCACAAGTGCAAAAAGTGGTTTTTCCACACTAATACAAGTGCAAAAGTGGTTTCCTGCACCAACACAAGTGCGAAAAGTGGTTTTTCAACACTAACACAAGTGCGAAAAGTAGTTTTTCAACGCTATCACAAGTGCAAAAAGTGTTTTTCCGCACTAATCCAAGTGCAAAAGTGGTTTCCTGCACCAACACAAGTGCGAAAAGTGGTTTTTCAACACTAACACAAGTGCGAAAAGTGGTTTTTCAACACTAACACAAGTGCGAAAAGTGTATTTTCCACACTAATACAAGTGCAAAAGTGGTTTCCTGCACCAACACAAGTGCGAAAAGTGGTTCTTCAACACTAACACAAGTGCGAAAAGTGGTTTTTCAACACTATCACAAGTGCAAAAATTGTTTTTTCCACACTAATACAAGTGCAAAAGTGGTTTCCTGCACCAACACAAGTGCGAAAAGTGGTTTTTCAACACTAACACAAGTGCGAAAAGTGGTTTTTCAACACTATCACAAGTGCAAAAAGTGTTTTTCCACACTAATGCAAGTGCAAAAGTGGTTTCCTGCACCAACACAAGTGTGAAAAGTGGTTTTTCAACACTAACACAAGTGTTAAAAGTGGTTTTTCAACACTAACACAAGTGCGAAAAGTGGTTTTTCCACACTAATACAAGTGCAAAAGTGGTTTCCTGCACCAACACAAGTGCGAAAAGTGGTTTTTCAACACTAACACAAGTGCGAAAAGTGGTTTTTCAACACTATCACAAGTGCAAAAAGTGTTTTTTCCACACTAATACAAGTGTAAAAGTGGTTTCCTGCACCAACACAAGTGCGAAAAGTGGTTTTTCAACACTAACACAAGTGCGAAAAGTGGTTTTTCCACACTAATACAAGTGCAAAAGTGGTTTCCTGTGCCAACACAAGTGCGAAAAGTGGTTTTTCAACACTAACACAAGTGCGAAAAGTGGTTGTTCAACACTATCACAAGTGCAAAAAGTGTTTTTTCCACACTAATACAAGTGCAAAAGTGGTTTCCTGCACTAACACAAGTTTGAAAAGTGGTTTTTCAACACTAACACAAATGCGAAAAGTGGTTTTTCAACACTAACACAAGTGCGAAAAGTGGTTTTTCCACACTAATACAAGTGCAAAAGTGGTTTCCTGCACCAACACAAGTGCGAAATGTGGTTTTTCAACACTAACACAAGTGCGAAAAGTGGTTTTTCAACACTAACACAAGTGCGAAAAGTGGTTTTTCAACACTATCACAAGTGCAAAAAGTGTTTTTTCCACACTAATACAAGTGCAAAAGTGGTTTCCTGCACCAACACAAGTGCGAAAAGTGGTTTTTCAACACTAACACAAGTGCGGAAAGTGGTTTTTCAACACTAACACAAGTGCGAAAAGTGGTTTTTCAACACGATCACAAGTGCAAAAAGTGGTTTTTCCACACTAATACAAGTGCAAAAGTGGTTTCCTGCACCAACACAAGTGCGAAAAGTGGTTTTTCAACACTAACACAAGTGCGAAATGTAGTTTTTCAACACTATCACAAGTGCAAAAAGTGTTTTTCCGCACTAATCCAAGTGCAAAAGTGGTTTCCTGCACAAACACAAGTGCGAAAAGTGGTTTTTCAACACTAACACAAGTGCGAAAAGTGGTTTTTCAACACTAACACAAGTGCGAAAAGTGGTTTTTCAACACTATCACAAGTGCAAAAAGTGTTTTTTCCACACTAATACAAGTGCAAAAGTGGTTTCCTGCACTAACACAAGTTCGAAAAGTGGTTTTTCAACACTAACACAAATGCGAAAAGTGGTTTTTCAACACTAACACAAGTGCGAAAAGTGGTTTTTCCACACTAATACAAGTGCAAAAGTGGTTTCCTGCACCAACACAAGTGCGAAAAGTGGTTTTTCAACACTAACACAAGTGCGAAAAGTGGTTTTTCAACACTAACACAAGTGCGAAAAGTGTTTTTTCCACACTAATACAAGTGCAAAAGTGGTTTCCTGCACCAACACAAGTGTGAAAAGTGGTTTTTCAACACTAACACAAGTGTTAAAAGTGGTTTTTCAACACTAACACAAGTGCGAAAAGTGGTTTTTCCACACTAATACAAGTGCAAAAGTGGTATCCTTCACCAACACAAGTGCGAAAAGTGGTTTTTCAACACTAACACAAGTGCGAAAAGTGGTTTTTCAACACTAACACAAGTGCGAAAAGTGGTTTTTCAACACTATCACAAGTGCAAAAAGTGTTTTTTCCACACTAATACAAGTGCAAAAGTGGTTTCCTGCACCAACACAAGTGCGAAAAGTGTTTTTTCCACACTAATACAAGTGCAAAAGTGGTTTCCTGCACCAACACAAGTGCGAAAAGTGTTTTTTCCACACTAATACAAGTGCGAAAAGTGGTTTTTCAACACTAACACAAGTGCGAAAAGTGGTTTTTCCACACTAACACAAGTGCAAAAGTGGTTTCCTGCATCAACACAAGTGCGAAAAGTGGTTTTTCAACACTAACACAAGTGCGAAAAGTGTTTTTTCCACACTAATACAAGTGCAAAAGTGGTTTCCTGCACCAACACAAGTGCGAAAAGTGGTTTTTCAACACTAACACAAGTGCGAAAAGTGGTTTTTCAACACTAACACAAGTGTGAAAAGTGTTTTTTCCACACTAATACAAGTGCAAAAGTGGTTTCCTGCATCAACAAAAGTGCGAAAAGTGGTTTTTCAACACTAACACAAGTGCGAAAAGTGGTCTTTCAACACTAACACAAGTGCGAAAAGTGGTTTTTAAACACTAACACAAGTGCAAAAAGTGTTTTTTCCACACTAATACAAGTGCAAAAGTGGTTTCCTGCACCAACACAATTGCAAAAAGTGGTTTTTCAACACTAACACAAGTGCGAAAAGTGGTTTTCAACACTAACACAAGTGCGAAAAGTGGTTTTTCAACACTAACACAAGTGCGAAAAGTGGTTTTTCAACACTAACACAAGTGCGAAAAGTGGTTTTTCCACACTAATACAAGTGCGAAAAGTGTTTTTTCCACACTAATACAACTGCAAAAGTGATTTCCTGCACCAACACAAGTGCGAAAAGTGGTTTTTCAACACTAACACAAGTGCGAAAAGTGGTTTTTCAACACTAACACAAGTGCGAAAAGTGGTTTTTCAACACTAACACAAGTGCGAAAAGTGGTTTTTCAACACTAACACAAGTGCGAAAAGTGTTTTTTCCACACTAATACAAGTGCAAAAGTGGTTTCCTGCACCAACACAAGTGCAAAAAGTGGTTTTTCAACACTATCACAAGTGCAAAAAGTGTTTTTTCCACACTAATATAAGTGCAAAAGTGGTTTCCTGCACCAACACAAGTGCGAAAAGTGGTTTTTCAACACTAACACAAGTGCGAAAAGTGGTTTTTCAACACTAACACAAGTGCGAAATGTGGTTTTTCAACACTAACACAAGTGCGAAAAGTGGTTTTTCAACACTAACACAAGTGCGAAAAGTGGTTTTTCAACACGATCACAAGTGCAAAAAGTGGTTTTTCCACACTAATACAAGTGCAAAAGTGGTTTCCTGCACCAACACAAGTGCGAAAAGTGGTTTTTCAACACTAACACAAGTGCGAAAAGTAGTTTTTCAACGCTATCACAAGTGCAAAAAGTGTTTTTCCGCACTAATCCAAGTGCAAAAGTGGTTTCCTGCACCAACACAAGTGCGAAAAGTGGTTTTTCAACACTAACACAAGTGCGAAAAGTGGTTTTTCAACACTAACACAAGTGCGAAAAGTGTATTTTCCACACTAATACAAGTGCAAAAGTGGTTTCCTGCACCAACACAAGTGCGAAAAGTGGTTCTTCAACACTAACACAAGTGCGAAAAGTGGTTTTTCAACACTATCACAAGTGCAAAAATTGTTTTTTCCACACTAATACAAGTGCAAAAGTGGTTTCCTGCACCAACACAAGTGCGAAAAGTGGTTTTTCAACACTAACACAAGTGCGAAAAGTGGTTTTTCAACACTATCACAAGTGCAAAAAGTGTTTTTCCACACTAATACAAGTGCAAAAGTGGTTTCCTGCACCAACACAAGTGTGAAAAGTGGTTTTTCAACACTAACACAAGTGTTAAAAGTGGTTTTTCAACACTAACACAAGTGCGAAAAGTGGTTTTTCCACACTAATACAAGTGCAAAAGTGGTTTCCTGCACCAACACAAGTGCGAAAAGTGGTTTTTCAACACTAACACAAGTGCGAAAAGTGGTTTTTCAACACTATCACAAGTGCAAAAAGTGTTTTTTCCACACTAATACAAGTGTAAAAGTGGTTTCCTGCACCAACACAAGTGCGAAAAGTGGTTTTTCAACACTAACACAAGTGCGAAAAGTGGTTTTTCCACACTAATACAAGTGCAAAAGTGGTTTCCTGCGCCAACACAAGTGCGAAAAGTGGTTTTTCAACACTAACACAAGTGCGAAAAGTGGTTGTTCAACACTATCACAAGTGCAAAAAGTGTTTTTTCCACACTAATACAAGTGCAAAAGTGGTTTCCTGCACTAACACAAGTTTGAAAAGTGGTTTTTCAACACTAACACAAATGCGAAAAGTGGTTTTTCAACACTAACACAAGTGCGAAAAGTGGTTTTTCCACACTAATACAAGTGCAAAAGTGGTTTCCTGCACCAACACAAGTGCGAAATGTGGTTTTTCAACACTAACACAAGTGCGAAAAGTGGTTTTTCAACACTAACACAAGTGCGAAAAGTGGTTTTTCAACACTATCACAAGTGCAAAAAGTGTTTTTTCCACACTAATACAAGTGCAAAAGTGGTTTCCTGCACCAACACAAGTGCGAAAAGTGGTTTTTCAACACTAACACAAGTGCGGAAAGTGGTTTTTCAACACTAACACAAGTGCGAAAAGTGGTTTTTCAACACGATCACAAGTGCAAAAAGTGGTTTTTCCACACTAATACAAGTGCAAATGTGGTTTCCTGCACCAACACAAGTGCGAAAAGTGGTTTTTCAACACTAACACAAGTGCGAAATGTAGTTTTTCAACACTATCACAAGTGCAAAAAGTGTTTTTCCGCACTAATCCAAGTGCAAAAGTGGTTTCCTGCACAAACACAAGTGCGAAAAGTGGTTTTTCAACACTAACACAAGTGCGAAAAGTGGTTTTTCAACACTAACACAAGTGCGAAAAGTGGTTTTTCAACACTATCACAAGTGCAAAAAGTGTTTTTTCCACACTAATACAAGTGCAAAAGTGGTTTCCTGCACTAACACAAGTTCGAAAAGTGGTTTTTCAACACTAACACAAATGCGAAAAGTGGTTTTTCAACACTAACACAAGTGTGAAAAGTGGTTTTTCCACACTAATACAAGTGCAAAAGTGGTTTCCTGCACCAACACAAGTGCGAAAAGTGGTTTTTCAACACTAACACAAGTGCGAAAAGTGGTTTTTCAACACTAACACAAGTGCGAAAAGTGTTTTTTCCACACTAATACAAGTGCAAAAGTGGTTTCCTGCACCAACACAAGTGTGAAAAGTGGTTTTTCAACACTAACACAAGTGTTAAAAGTGGTTTTTCAACACTAACACAAGTGCGAAAAGTGGTTTTTCCACACTAATACAAGTGCAAAAGTGGTATCCTTCACCAACACAAGTGCGAAAAGTGGTTTTTCAACACTAACACAAGTGCGAAAAGTGGTTTTTCAACACTATCACAAGTGCAAAAAGTGTTTTTTCCACACTAATACAAGAGTAAAAGTGGTTTCCTGCACCAACACAAGTGCGAAAAGTGGTTTTTCAACACTAACACAAGTGCGAAAAGTGGTTTTTCCACACTAATACAAGTGCAAAAGTGGTTTCCTGCGCCAACACAAGTGCGAAAAGTGGTTTTTCAACACTAACACAAGTGCGAAAAGTGGTTGTTCAACACTATCACAAGTGCAAAAAGTGTTTTTTCCACACTAATACAAGTGCAAAAGTGGTTTCCTGCACTAACACAAGTTCGAAAAGTGGTTTTTCAACACTAACACAAGTGCGAAAAGTGGTTTTTCCACACTAATACAAGTGCAAAAGTGGTTTCCTGCACCAACACAAGTGCGAAATGTGGTTTTTCAACACTAACACAAGTGCGAAAAGTGGTTTTTCAACACTAACACAAGTGCGAAAAGTGGTTTTTCAACACTATCACAAGTGCAAAAAGTGTTTTTTCCACACTAATACAAGTGCAAAAGTGGTTTCCTGCACCAACACAAGTGCGAAAAGTGGTTTTTCAACACTAACACAAGTGCGGAAAGTGGTTTTTCAACACTAACACAAGTGCGAAAAGTGGTTTTTCAACACTAACACAAGTGCGAAAAGTGGTTTTTCAACACTAACACAAGTGCGAAAAGTGGTTTTTCAACACGATCACAAGTGCAAAAAGTGGTTTTTCCACACTAATACAAGTGCAAAAGTGGTTTCCTGCACCAACACAAGTGCGAAAAGTGGTTTTTCAACACTAACACAAGTGCGAAAAGTAGTTTTTCAACGGTATCACAAGTGCAAAAAGTGTTTTTCCGCACTAATCCAAGTGCAAAAGTGGTTTCCTGCACCAACACAAGTGCGAAAAGTGGTTTTTCAACACTAACACAAGTGCGAAAAGTGGTTTTTCAACACTAACACAAGTGCGAAAAGTGTATTTTCCACACTAATACAAGTGCAAAAGTGGTTTCCTGCACCAACACAAGTGCGAAAAGTGGTTCTTCAACACTAACACAAGTGCGAAAAGTGGTTTTTCAACACTATCACAAGTGCAAAAATTGTTTTTTCCACACTAATACAAGTGCAAAAGTGGTTTCCTGCACCAACACAAGTGCGAAAAGTGGTTTTTCAACACTAACACAAGTGCGAAAAGTGGTTTTTCAACACTATCACAAGTGCAAAAAGTGTTTTTCCACACTAATACAAGTGCAAAAGTGGTTTCCTGCACCAACACAAGTGTGAAAAGTGGTTTTTCAACACTAACACAAGTGTTAAAAGTGGTTTTTCAACACTAACACAAGTGCGAAAAGTGGTTTTTCCACACTAATACAAGTGCAAAAGTGGTTTCCTGCACCAACACAAGTGCGAAAAGTGGTTTTTCAACACTAACACAAGTGCGAAAAGTGGTTTTTCAACACTATCACAAGTGCAAAAAGTGTTTTTTCCACACTAATACAAGTGTAAAAGTGGTTTCCTGCACCAACACAAGTGCGAAAAGTGGTTTTTCAACACTAACACAAGTGCGAAAAGTGGTTTTTCCACACTAATACAAGTGCAAAAGTGGTTTCCTGCGCCAACACAAGTGCGAAAAGTGGTTTTTCAACACTAACACAAGTGCGAAAAGTGGTTGTTCAACACTATCACAAGTGCAAAAAGTGTTTTTTCCACACTAATACAAGTGCAAAAGTGGTTTCCTGCACTAACACAAGTTTGAAAAGTGGTTTTTCAACACTAACACAAATGCGAAAAGTGGTTTTTCAACACTAACACAAGTGCGAAAAGTGGTTTTTCCACACTAATACAAGTGCAAAAGTGGTTTCCTGCACCAACACAAGTGCGAAATGTGGTTTTTCAACACTAACACAAGTGCGAAAAGTGGTTTTTCAACACTAACACAAGTGCGAAAAGTGGTTTTTCAACACTATCACAAGTGCAAAAAGTGTTTTTTCCACACTAATACAAGTGCAAAAGTGGTTTCCTGCACCAACACAAGTGCGAAAAGTGGTTTTTTCAACACTAACACAAGTGCGGAAAGTGGTTTTTCAACACTAACACAAGTGCGAAAAGTGGTTTTTCAACACGATCACAAGTGCAAAAAGTGGTTTTTCCACACTAATACAAGTGCAAAAGTGGTTTCCTGCACCAACACAAGTGCGAAAAGTGGTTTTTCAACACTAACACAAGTGCGAAATGTAGTTTTTCAACACTATCACAAGTGCAAAAAGTGTTTTTCCGCACTAATCCAAGTGCAAAAGTGGTTTCCTGCACAAACACAAGTGCGAAAAGTGGTTTTTCAACACTAACACAAGTGCGAAAAGTGGTTTTTCAACACTAACACAAGTGCGAAAAGTGGTTTTTCAACACTATCACAAGTGCAAAAAGTGTTTTTTCCACACTAATACAAGTGCAAAAGTGGTTTCCTGCACTAACACAAGTTCGAAAAGTGGTTTTTCAACACTAACACAAATGCGAAAAGTGGTTTTTCAACACTAACACAAGTGCGAAAAGTGGTTTTTCCACACTAATACAAGTGCAAAAGTGGTTTCCTGCACCAACACAAGTGCGAAAAGTGGTTTTTCAACACTAACACAAGTGCGAAAAGTGGTTTTTCAACACTAACACAAGTGCGAAAAGTGTTTTTTCCACACTAATACAAGTGCAAAAGTGGTTTCCTGCACCAACACAAGTGTGAAAAGTGGTTTTTCAACACAAACACAAGTGTTAAAAGTGGTTTTTCAACACTAACACAAGTGCGAAAAGTGGTTTTTCCACACTAATACAAGTGCAAAAGTGGTATCCTTCACCAACACAAGTGCGAAAAGTGGTTTTTCAACACTAACACAAGTGCGAAAAGTGGTTTTTCAACACTATCACAAGTGCAAAAAGTGTTTTTTCCACACTAATACAAGTGTAAAAGTGGTTTCCTGCACCAACACAAGTGCGAAAAGTGGTTTTTCAACACTAACACAAGTGCGAAAAGTGGTTTTTCCACACTAATACAAGTGCAAAAGTGGTTTCCTGCGCCAACACAAGTGCGAAAAGTGGTTTTTCAACACTAACACAAGTGCGAAAAGTGGTTGTTCAACACTATCACAAGTGCAAAAAGTGTTTTTTCCACACTAATACAAGTGCAAAAGTGGTTTCCTGCACTAACACAAGTTCGAAAAGTGGTTTTTCAACACTAACACAAGTGCGAAAAGTGGTTTTTCCACACTAATACAAGTGCAAAAGTGGTTTCCTGCACCAACACAAGTGCGAAATGTGGTTTTTCAACACTAACACAAGTGCGAAAAGTGGTTTTTCAACACTAACACAAGTGCGAAAAGTGGTTTTTCAACACTAATACAAGTGCAAAAGTGGTTTCCTGCACCAACACAAGTGCGAAAAGTGGTTTTTCAACACTAACACAAGTGCGGAAAGTGGTTTTTCAACACTAACACAAGTGCGAAAAGTGGTTTTTCAACACGATCACAAGTGCAAAAAGTGGTTTTTCCACACTAATACAAGTGCAAAAGTGGTTTCCTGCACCAACACAAGTGCGAAAAGTGGTTTTTCAACACTAACACAAGTGCGAAATGTAGTTTTTCAACACTATCACAAGTGCAAAAAGTGTTTTTCCGCACTAATCCAAGTGCAAAAGTGGTTTCCTGCACAAACACAAGTGCGAAAAGTGGTTTTTCAACACTAACACAAGTGCGAAAAGTGGTTTTTCAACACTAACACAAGTGCGAAAAGTGGTTTTTCAACACTATCACAAGTGCAAAAAGTGTTTTTTCCACACTAATAAAAGTGCAAAAGTGGTTTCCTGCACTAACACAAGTTCGAAAAGTGGTTTTTCAACACTAACACAAATGCGAAAAGTGGTTTTTCAACACTAACACAAGTGCGAAAAGTGGTTTTTCCACACTAATACAAGTGCAAAAGTGGTTTCCTGCACCAACACAAGTGCGAAAAGTGGTTTTTCAACACTAACACAAGTGCGAAAAGTGGTTTTTCAACACTAACACAAGTGCGAAAAGTGTTTTTTCCACACTAATACAAGTGCAAAAGTGGTTTCCTGCACCAACACAAGTGCGAAAAGTGGTTTTTCAACACTAACACAAGTGCGAAAAGTGGTTTTTCAACACTATCACAAGTGCAAAAAGTGTTTTTTCCACACTAATACAAGTGCAAAAGTGGTTTCCTGCACCAACACAAGTGCGAAAAGTGGTTTTTCAACACTAACACAAGTGCGGAAAGTGGTTTTTCAACACTAACACAAGTGCGAAAAGTGGTTTTTCAACACTATCACAAGTGCAAAAAGTGTTTTTTCCACACTAATACACGTGCAAAAGTGGTTTCCTGCACCAACACAAGTGCGAAAAGTGGTTTTTCAACACTAACACAAGTGCGAAAAGTGGTTTTTCAACACTAACATAAGTGCGAAAAGTGGTTTTTCAACACGATCACAAGTGCAAAAAGTGGTTTTTCCACACTAATACAAGTGCAAAAGTGGTTTCCTGCACCAACACAAGTGCGAAAAGTGGTTTTTCAACACTAACACAAGTGCGAAAAGTGGTTTTTCAACACTAACACAAGTGCGAAAAGTGGTTTTTCAACACTAACACAAGTGCGAAAAGTGGTTTTTCAACACTAACACAAGTGCGAAAAGTGGTTTTTCAACACTAACACAAGTGCGAAAAGTGGTTTTTCAACACTAACACAAGTGCGAAAAGTGGTTTTTCAACACGATCACAAGTGCAAAAAGTGGTTTTTCCACACTAATACAAGTGCAAAAGTGGTTTCCTGCACCAACACAAGTGCGAAAAGTGGTTTTTCAACACTAACACAAGTGCGAAAAGTAGTTTTTCAACACTATCACAAGTGCAAAAAGTGTTTTTCCGCACTAATCCAAGTGCAAAAGTGGTTTCCTGCACCAACACAAGTGCGAAAAGTGGTTCTTCAACACTAACACAAGTGCGAAAAGTGGTTTTTCAACACTATCACAAGTGCAAAAATTGTTTTTTCCACACTAATACAAGTGCAAAAGTGGTTTCCTGCACCAACACAAGTGCGAAAAGTGGTTTTTCAACACTAACACAAGTGCGAAAAGTGGTTTTTCAACACTATCACAAGTGCAAAAAGTGTTTTTCCACACTAATACAAGTGCAAAAGTGGTTTCCTGCACCAACACAAGTGTGAAAAGTGGTTTTTCAACACTAACACAAGTGTTAAAAGTGGTTTTTCAACACTAACACAAGTGCGAAAAGTGGTTTTTCCACACTAATACAAGTGCAAAAGTGGTTTCCTGCACCAACACAAGTGCGAAAAGTGGTTTTTCAACACTAACACAAGTGCGAAAAGTGGTTTTTCAACACTATCACAAGTGCAAAAAGTGTTTTTTCCACACTAATACAAGTGCAAAAGTGGTTTCCTGCACCAACACAAGTGCGAAAAGTGGTTTTTCAACACTAACACAAGTGCGAAAAGTGGTTTTTCCACACTAATACAAGTGCAAAAGTGGTTTCCTGCGCCAACACAAGTGCGAAAAGTGGTTTTTCAACACTAACACAAGTGCGAAAAGTGGTTTTTCAACACTATCACAAGTGCAAAAAGTGTTTTTTCCACACTAATACAAGTGCAAAAGTGGTTTCCTGCACTAACACAAGTTCGAAAAGTGGTTTTTCAACACTAACACAAATGCGAAAAGTGGTTTTTCAACACTAACACAAGTGCGAAAAGTGGTTTTTCCACACTAATACAAGTGCAAAAGTGGTTTCCTGCACCAACACAAGTGCGAAAAGTGGTTTTTCAACACTAACACAAGTGCGAAAAGTGGTTTTTCAACACTAACACAAGTGCGAAAAGTGGTTTTTCAACACTATCACAAGTGCAAAAAGTGTTTTTTCCACACTAATACAAGTGCAAAAGTGGTTTCCTGCACCAACACAAGTGCGAAAAGTGGTTTTTCAACACTAACACAAGTGCGGAAAGTGGTTTTTCAACACTAACACAAGTGCGAAAAGTGGTTTTTCAACACGATCACAAGTGCAAAAAGTGGTTTTTCCACACTAATACAAGTGCAAAAGTGGTTTCCTGCACCAACCCAAGTGCGAAAAGTGGTTTTTCAACACTAACACAAGTGCGAAAAGTAGTTTTTCAACACTATCACAAGTGCAAAAAGTGTTTTTCCGCACTAATCCAAGTGCAAAAGTGGTTTCCTGCACCAACACAAGTGCGAAAAGTGGTTTTTCAACACTAACACAAGTGCGAAAAGTGGTTTTTCAACACTAACACAAGTGCGAAAAGTGTATTTTCCACACTAATACAAGTGCAAAAGTGGTTTCCTGCACCAACACAAGTGCGAAAAGTGGTTCTTCAACACTAACACAAGTGCGAAAAGTGTTTTTTCAACACTATCACAAGTGCAAAAATTGTTTTTTCCACACTAATACAAGTGCAAAAGTGGTTTCCTGCACCAACACAAGTGCGAAAAGTGGTTTTTCAACACTAACACAAGTGCGAAAAGTGGTTTTTCAACACTATCACAAGTGCAAAAAGTGTTTTTCCACACTAATACAAGTGCAAAAGTGGTTTCCTGCACCAACACAAGTGCGAATAGTGGTTTTTCAACACTAACACAAGTGCGAAAAGTGGTTTTTCAACACTAACACAAGTGCGAAAAGTGTATTTTCCACACTAATACAAGTGCAAAAGTGGTTTCCTGCACCAACACAAGTGCGAAAAGTGGTTCTTCAACACTAACACAAGTGCGAAAAGTGGTTTTTCAACACTATCACAAGTGCAAAAATTGTTTTTTCCACACTAATACAAGTGCAAAAGTGGTTTCCTGCACCAACACAAGTGCGAAAAGTGGTTTTTCAACACTAACACAAGTGCGAAAAGTGGTTTTTCAACACTATCACAAGTGCAAAAAGTGTTTTTCCACACTAATACAAGTGCAAAAGTGGTTTCCTGCACCAACACAAGTGTGAAAAGTGGTTTTTCAACACTAACACAAGTGTTAAAAGTGGTTTTTCAACACTAACACAAGTGCGAAAAGTGGTTTTTCCACACTAATACAAGTGCAAAAGTGGTTTCCTGCACCAACACAAGTGCGAAAAGTGGTTTTTCAACACTAACACAAGTGCGAAAAGTGGTTTTTCAACACTATCACAAGTGCAAAAAGTGTTTTTTCCACACTAATACAAGTGCAAAAGTGGTTTCCTGCACCAACACAAGTGCGAAAAGTGGTTTTTCAACACTAACACAAGTGCGAAAAGTGGTTTTTCCACACTAATACAAGTGCAAAAGTGGTTTCCTGCGCCAACACAAGTGCGAAAAGTGGTTTTTCAACACTAACACAAGTGCGAAAAGTGGTTTTTCAACACTATCACAAGTGCAAAAAGTGTTTTTTCCACACTAATACAAGTGCAAAAGTGGTTTCCTGCACTAACACAAGTTCGAAAAGTGGTTTTTCAACACTAACACAAATGCGAAAAGTGGTTTTTCAACACTAACACAAGTGCGAAAAGTGGTTTTTCCACACTAATACAAGTGCAAAAGTGGTTTCCTGCACCAACACAAGTGCGAAAAGTGGTTTTTCAACACTAACACAAGTGCGAAAAGTGGTTTTTCAACACTAACACAAGTGCGAAAAGTGGTTTTTCAACACTATCACAAGTGCAAAAAGTGTTTCTTCCACACTAATACAAGTGCAAAAGTGGTTTCCTGCACCAACACAAGTGCGAAAAGTGGTTTTTCAACACTAACACAAGTGCGGAAAGTGGTTTTTCAACACTAACACAAGTGCGAAAAGTGGTTTTTCAACATGATCACAAGTGCAAAAAGTGGTTTTTCCACACTAATACAAGTGCAAAAGTGGTTTCCTGCACCAACACAAGTGAGAAAAGTGGTTTTTCAACACTAACACAAGTGCGAAATGTAGTTTTTCAACACTATCACAAGTGCAAAAAGTGTTTTTTCCGCACTAATCCAAGTGCAAAAGTGGTTTCCTGCACCAACACAAGTGCGAAAAGTGGTTTTTCAACACTAACACAAGTGCGAAAAGTGGTTTTTCAACACTAACACAAGTGCGAAAAGTGGTTTTTCAACACTACCACAAGTGCAAAAAGTGTTTTTTCCACACTAATACAAGTGCAAAAGTGGTTTCCTGCACTAACACAAGTTCGAAAAGTGGTTTTTCAACACTAACACAAATGCGAAAAGTGGTTTTTCAACACTAACACAAGTGCGAAAAGTGGTTTTTCCACACTAATACAAGTGCAAAAGTGGTTTCCTGCACCAACACAAGTGCGAAAAGTGGTTTTTCAACACTAACACAAGTGCGAAAAGTGGTTTTTCAACACTAACACAAGTGCGAAAAGTGTTTTTTCCACACTAATACAAGTGCAAAAGTGGTTTCCTGCACCAACACAAGTGCGAAAAGTGGTTTTTCAACACTAACACAAGTGCGAAAAGTGGTTTTTCAACACTATCACAAGTGCAAAAAGTGTTTTTTCCACACTAATACAAGTGCAAAAGTGGTTTCCTGCACCAACACAAGTGCGAAAAGTGGTTTTTCAACACTAACACAAGTGCGGAAAGTGGTTTTTCAACACTAACACAAGTGCGAAAAGTGGTTTTTCAACACTATCACAAGTGCAAAAAGTGTTTTTTTCCACACTAATACACGTGCAAAAGTGGTTTCCTGCACCAACACAAGTGCTAAAAGTGGTTTTTCAACACTAACACAAGTGCGGAAAGTGGTTTTTCAACACTAACACAAGTGCGAAAAGTGGTTTTTCAACACTATCACAAGTGCAAAAAGTGTTTTTTCCACACTAATACACATGCAAAAGTGGTTTCCTGCACCAACACAAGTGCGAAAAGTGGTTTTTCAACACTAACACAAGTGCGAAAAGTGGTTTTTCAACACTAACACAAGTGCGAAAAGTGGTTTTTCAACACGATCACAAGTGCAAAAAGTGGTTTTTCCACACTAATACAAGTGCAAAAGTGGTTTCCTGCACCAACACAAGTGCGAAAAGTGGTTTTTCAACACTAACACAAGTGCGAAAAGTGGTTTTTCAACACTAACACAAATGCGAAAAGTGGTTTTTCAACACTAACACAAGTGCGAAAAGTGCTTTTTCACACTAACACAAGTGCGAAAAGTGCTTTTTCAACACTAACACAAGTGCGAAAAGTGGTTTTTCAACACTAACACAAGTGCGAAAAGTGGTTTTTCAACACGATCACAAGTGCAAAAAGTGGTTTTTCCACACTAATACAAGTGCAAAAGTGGTTTCCTGCACCAACACAAGTGCGAAAAGTGGTTTTTCAACACTAACACAAGTGCGAAAAGTAGTTTTTCAACACTATCACAAGTGCAAAAAGTGTTTTTCCGCACTAATCCAAGTGCAAAAGTGGTTTCCTGCACCAACACAAGTGCGAAAAGTGGTTCTTCAACACTAACACAAGTGCGAAAAGTGGTTTTTCAACACTATCACAAGTGCAAAAATAAATTGTTTTTTCCACACTAATACAAGTGCAAAAGTGGTTTCCTGCACCAACACAAGTGCGAAAAGTGGTTTTTCAACACTAACACAAGTGCGAAAAGTGGTTTTTCAACACTATCACAAGTGCAAAAAGTGTTTTTCCACACTAATACAAGTGCAAAAGTGGTTTCCTGCACCAACACAAGTGTGAAAAGTGGTTTTTCAACACTAACACAAGTGTTAAAAGTGGTTTTTCAACACTAACACAAGTGCGAAAAGTGGTTTTTCCACACTAATACAAGTGCAAAAGTGGTTTCCTGCACCAACACAAGTGCGAAAAGTGGTTTTTCAACACTAACACAAGTGCGAAAAGTGGTTTTTCAACACTATCACAAGTGCAAAAAGTGTTTTTTCCACACTAATACAAGTGCAAAAGTGGTTTCCTGCACCAACACAAGTGCGAAAAGTGGTTTTTCAACACTAACACAAGTGCGAAAAGTGGTTTTTCCACACTAATACAAGTGCAAAAGTGGTTTCCTGCGCCAACACAAGTGCGAAAAGTGGTTTTTCAACACTAACACAAGTGCGAAAAGTGGTTTTTCAACACTATCACAAGTGCAAAAAGTGTTTTTTCCACACTAATACACGTGCAAAAGTGGTTTCCTGCACTAACACAAGTTCGAAAAGTGGTTTTTCAACACTAACACAAATGCGAAAAGTGGTTTTTCAACACTAACACAAGTGCGAAAAGTGGTTTTTCCACACTAACACAAGTGCAAAAGTGGTTTCCTGCACCAACACAAGTGCGAAAAGTGGTTTTTCAACACTAACACAAGTGCGAAAAGTGGTTTTTCAACACTAACACAAGTGCGAAAAGTGGTTTTTCAACACTATCACAAGTGCAAAAAGTGTTTTTTCCACACTAATACAAGTGCAAAAGTGGTTTCCTGCACCAACACAAGTGCGAAGAGTGGTTTTTCAACACTAACACAAGTGCGGAAAGTGGTTTTTCAACACTAACACAAGTGCGAAAAGTGGTTTTTCAACACGATCACAAGTGCAAAAAGTGGTTTTTCCACACTAATACAAGTGCAAAAGTGGTTTCCTGCACCAACCCAAGTGCGAAAAGTGGTTTTTCAACACTAACACAAGTGCGAAAAGTAGATTTTCAACACTATCACAAGTGCAAAAAGTGTTTTTCCGCACTAATCCAAGTGCAAAAGTGGTTTCCTGCACCAACACAAGTGCGAAAAGTGGTTTTTCAACACTAACACAAGTGCGAAAAGTGGTTTTTCAACACTAACACAAGTGCGAAAAGTGTATTTTCCACACTAATACAAGTGCAAAAGTGGTTTCCTGCACCAACACAAGTGCGAAAAGTGTTTCTTCAACACTAACACAAGTGCGAAAAGTGGTTTTTCAACACTATCACAAGTGCAAAAATTGTTTTTCCACACTAATACAAGTGCAAAAGTGGTTTCCTGCACCAACACAAGTGCGAAAAGTGGTTTTTCAACACTAACACAAGTGCGAAAAGTGGTTTTTCAACACTATCACAAGTGCAAAAAGTGTTTTTCCACACTAATACAAGTGCAAAAGTGGTTTCCTGCACCAACACAAGTGCGAAAAGTGGTTTTTCAACACTAACACAAGTGCGAAAAGTGGTTTTTCAACACTAACACAAGTGCGAAAAGTGTATTTTCCACACTAATACAAGTGCAAAAGTGGTTTCCTGCACCAACACAAGTGCGAAAAGTGGTTCTTCAACACTAACACAAGTGCGAAAAGTGGTTTTTCAACACTATCACAAGTGCAAAAATTGTTTTTTCCACACTAATACAAGTGCAAAAGTGGTTTCCTGCACCAATACAAGTGCGAAAAGTGGTTTTTCAACACTAACACAAGTGCGAAAAGTGGTTTTTCAACACTATCACAAGTGCAAAAAGTGTTTTTCCACACTAATACAAGTGCAAAAGTGGTTTCCTGCACCAACACAAGTGTGAAAAGTGGTTTTTCAACACTAACACAAGTGTTAAAAGTGGTTTTTCAACACTAACACAAGTGCGAAAAGTGGTTTTTCCACACTAATACAAGTGCAAAAGTGGTTTCCTGCACCAACACAAGTGCGAAAAGTGGTTTTTCAACACTAACACAAGTGCGAAAAGTGGTTTTTCAACACTATCACAAGTGCAAAAAGTGTTTTTTCCACACTAATACAAGTGCAAAAGTGGTTTCCTGCACCAACACAAGTGCGAAAAGTGGTTTTTCAACACTAACACAAGTGCGAAAAGTGGTTTTTCAACACTATCACAAGTGCAAAAAGTGTTTTTCCGCACTAATCCAAGTGCAAAAGTGGTTTCCTGCACCAACACAAGTGCGAAAAGTGGTTTTTCAACACTAACACAAGTGCGAAAAGTGGTTTTTCAACACTAACACAAGTGCGAAAAGTGTATTTTCCACACTAATACAAGTGCAAAAGTGGTTTCCTGCACCAACACAAGTGCGAAAAGTGTTTCTTCAACACTAACACAAGTGCGAAAAGTGGTTTTTCAACACTATCACAAGTGCAAAAATTGTTTTTCCACACTAATACAAGTGCAAAAGTGGTTTCCTGCACCAACACAAGTGCGAAAAGTGGTTTTTCAACACTAACACAAGTGCGAAAAGTGGTTTTTCAACACTATCACAAGTGCAAAAAGTGTTTTTCCACACTAATACAAGTGCAAAAGTGGTTTCCTGCACCAACACAAGTGCGAAAAGTGGTTTTTCAACACTAACACAAGTGCGAAAAGTGGTTTTTCAACACTAACACAAGTGCGAAAAGTGTATTTTCCACACTAATACAAGTGCCAAAAGTGGTTTTTCAACACTATCACAAGTGCAAAAAGTGTTTTTCCACACTAATACAAGTGCAAAAGTGGTTTCCTGCACCAACACAAGTGTGAAAAGTGGTTTTTCAACACTAACACAAGTGTTAAAAGTGGTTTTTCAACACTAACACAAGTGCGAAAAGTGGTTTTTCCACACTAATACAAGTGCAAAAGTGGTTTCCTGCACCAACACAAGTGCGAAAAGTGGTTTTTCAACACTAACACAAGTGCGAAAAGTGGTTTTTCAACACTATCACAAGTGCAAAAAGTGTTTTTTCCACACTAATACAAGTGCAAAAGTGGTTTCCTGCACCAACACAAGTGCGAAAAGTGGTTTTTCAACACTAACACAAGTGCGAAAAGTGGTTTTTCCACACTAATACAAGTGCAAAAGTGGTTTCCTGCGCCAACACAAGTGCGAAAAGTGGTTTTTCAACACTAACACAAGTGCGAAAAGTGGTTTTTCAACACTATCACAAGTGCAAAAAGTGTTTTTTCCACACTAATACAAGTGCAAAAGTGGTTTCCTGCACTAACACAAGTTCGAAAAGTGGTTTTTCAACACTAACACAAATGCGAAAAGTGGTTTTTCAACACTAACACAAGTGCGAAAAGTGGTTTTTCCACACTAACACAAGTGCAAAAGTGGTTTCCTGCACCAACACAAGTGCGAAAAGTGGTTTTTCAACACTAACACAAGTGCGAAAAGTGGTTTTTCAACACTAACACAAGTGCGAAAAGTGGTTTTTCAACACTATCACAAGTGCAAAAAGTGTTTTTTCCACACTAATACAAGTGCAAAAGTGGTTTCCTGCACCAACACAAGTGCGAAGAGTGGTTTTTCAACACTAACACAAGTGCGGAAAGTGGTTTTTCAACACTAACACAAGTGCGAAAAGTGGTTTTTCAACACGATCACAAGTGCAAAAAGTGGTTTTTCCACACTAATACAAGTGCAAAAGTGGTTTCCTGCACCAACCCAAGTGCGAAAAGTGGTTTTTCAACACTAACACAAGTGCGAAAAGTAGATTTTCAACACTATCACAAGTGCAAAAAGTGTTTTTCCGCACTAATCCAAGTGCAAAAGTGGTTTCCTGCACCAACACAAGTGCGAAAAGTGGTTTTTCAACACTAACACAAGTGCGAAAAGTGGTTTTTCAACACTAACACAAGTGCGAAAAGTGTATTTTCCACACTAATACAAGTGCAAAAGTGGTTTCCTGCACCAACACAAGTGCGAAAAGTGTTTCTTCAACACTAACACAAGTGCGAAAAGTGGTTTTTCAACACTATCACAAGTGCAAAAATTGTTTTTCCACACTAATACAAGTGCAAAAGTGGTTTCCTGCACCAACACAAGTGCGAAAAGTGGTTTTTCAACACTAACACAAGTGCGAAAAGTGGTTTTTCAACACTATCACAAGTGCAAAAAGTGTTTTTCCACACTAATACAAGTGCAAAAGTGGTTTCCTGCACCAACACAAGTGCGAAAAGTGGTTTTTCAACACTAACACAAGTGCGAAAAGTGGTTTTTCAACACTAACACAAGTGCGAAAAGTGTATTTTCCACACTAATACAAGTGCAAAAGTGGTTTCCTGCACCAACACAAGTGCGAAAAGTGGTTCTTCAACACTAACACAAGTGCGAAAAGTGGTTTTTCAACACTATCACAAGTGCAAAAATTGTTTTTTCCACACTAATACAAGTGCAAAAGTGGTTTCCTGCACCAATACAAGTGCGAAAAGTGGTTTTTCAACACTAACACAAGTGCGAAAAGTGGTTTTTCAACACTATCACAAGTGCAAAAAGTGTTTTTCCACACTAATACAAGTGCAAAAGTGGTTTCCTGCACCAACACAAGTGTGAAAAGTGGTTTTTCAACACTAACACAAGTGTTAAACGTGGTTTTTCAACACTAACACAAGTGCGAAAAGTGGTTTTTCCACACTAATACAAGTGCAAAAGTGGTTTCCTGCACCAACACAAGTGCGAAAAGTGGTTTTTCAACACTAACACAAGTGCGAAAAGTGGTTTTTCAACACTATCACAAGTGCAAAAAGTGTTTTTTCCACACTAATACAAGTGCAAAAGTGGTTTCCTGCACCAACACAAGTGCGAAAAGTGGTTTTTCAACACTAACACAAGTGCGAAAAGTGGTTTTTCAACACTATCACAAGTGCAAAAAGTGTTTTTCCGCACTAATCCAAGTGCAAAAGTGGTTTCCTGCACCAACACAAGTGCGAAAAGTGGTTTTTCAACACTAACACAAGTGCGAAAAGTGGTTTTTCAACACTAACACAAGTGCGAAAAGTGTATTTTCCACACTAATACAAGTGCAAAAGTGGTTTCCTGCACCAACACAAGTGCGAAAAGTGTTTCTTCAACACTAACACAAGTGCGAAAAGTGGTTTTTCAACACTATCACAAGTGCAAAAATTGTTTTTCCACACTAATACAAGTGCAAAAGTGGTTTCCTGCACCAACACAAGTGCGAAAAGTGGTTTTTCAACACTAACACAAGTGCGAAAAGTGGTTTTTCAACACTATCACAAGTGCAAAAAGTGTTTTTCCACACTAATACAAGTGCAAAAGTGGTTTCCTGCACCAACACAAGTGCGAAAAGTGGTTTTTCAACACTAACACAAGTGCGAAAAGTGGTTTTTCAACACTAACACAAGTGCGAAAAGTGTATTTTCCACACTAATACAAGTGCAAAAGTGGTTTCCTGCACCAACACAAGTGCGAAAAGTGGTTCTTCAACACTAACACAAGTGCGAAAAGTGGTTTTTCAACACTATCACAAGTGCAAAAATTGTTTTTTCCACACTAATACAAGTGCAAAAGTGGTTTCCTGCACCAATACAAGTGCGAAAAGTGGTTTTTCAACACTAACACAAGTGCGAAAAGTGGTTTTTCAACACTATCACAAGTGCAAAAAGTGTTTTTCCACACTAATACAAGTGCAAAAGTGGTTTCCTGCACCAACACAAGTGTGAAAAGTGGTTTTTCAACACTAACACAAGTGTTAAAAGTGGTTTTTCAACACTAACACAAGTGCGAAAAGTGGTTTTTCCACACTAATACAAGTGCAAAAGTGGTTTCCTGCACCAACACAAGTGCGAAAAGTGGTTTTTCAACACTAACACAAGTGCGAAAAGTGGTTTTTCAACACTATCACAAGTGCAAAAAGTGTTTTTTCCACACTAATACAAGTGCAAAAGTGGTTTCCTGCACCAACACAAGTGCGAAAAGTGGTTTTTCAACACTAACACAAGTGCGAAAAGTGATTTTTCCACACTAATACAAGTGCAAAAGTGGTTTCCTGTGCCAACACAAGTGCGAAAAGTGGTTTTTCAACACTAACACAAGTGCGAAAAGTGGTTTTTCAACACTATCACAAGTGCAAAAAGTGTTTTTTCCACACTAATACAAGTGCAAAAGTGGTTTCCTGCACTAACACAAGTTCGAAAAGTGGTTTTTCAACACTAACACAAATGCGAAAAGTGGTTTTTCAACACTAACACAAGTGCGAAAAGTGGTTTTTCCACACTAATACAAGTGCAAAAGTGGTTTCCTGCACCAACACAAGTGCGAAAAGTGGTTTTTCAACACTAACACAAGTGCGAAAAGTGGTTTTTCAACACTAACACAAGTGCGAAAAGTGGTTTTTCAACACTATCACAAGTGCAAAAAGTGTTTTTTCCACACTAATACAAGTGCAAAAGTGGTTTCCTGCACCAACACAAGTGCGAAAAGTGGTTTTTCAACACTAACACAAGTGCGGAAAGTGGTTTTTCAACACTAACACAAGTGCGAAAAGTGGTTTTTCAACACGATCACAAGTGCAAAAAGTGGTTTTTCCACACTAATACAAGTGCAAAAGTGGTTTCCTGCACCAACACAAGTGTGAAAAGTGGTTTTTCAACACTAACACAAGTGCGAAATGTAGTTTTTCAACACTATCACAAGTGCAAAAAGTGTTTTTCCGCACTAATCCAAGTGCAAAAGTGGTTTCCTGCACCAACACAAGTGCGAAAAGTGGTTTTTCAACACTAACACAAGTGCGAAAAGTGGTTTTTCAACACTAACACAAGTGCGAAAAGTGGTTTTTCAACACTATCACAAGTGCAAAAAGTGTTTTTTCCACACTAATACAAGTGCAAAAGTGGTTTCCTGCACTAACACAAGTTCGAAAAGTGGTTTTTCAACACTAACACAAATGCGAAAAGTGGTTTTTCAACACTAACACAAGTGCGAAAAGTGGTTTTTCCACACTAATACAAGTGCAAAAGTGGTTTCCTGCACCAACACAAGTGCGAAAAGTGGTTTTTCAACACTAATACAAGTGCGAAAAGTGGTTTTTCAACACTAACACAAGTGCGAAAAGTGTTTTTTCCACACTAATACAAGTGCAAAAGTGGTTTCCTGCACCAACACAAGTGCGAAAAGTGGTTTTTCAACACTAACACAAGTGCGAAAAGTGGTTTTTCAACACTATCACAAGTGCAAAAAGTGTTTTTTCCACACTAATACAAGTGCAAAAGTGGTTTCCTGCACCAACACAAGTGCGAAAAGTGGTTTTTCAACACTAACACAAGTGCGGAAAGTGGTTTTTCAACACTAACACAAGTGCGAAAAGTGGTTTTTCAACACTATCACAAGTGCAAAAAGTGTTTTTTCCACACTAATACATGTGCAAAAGTGGTTTCCTGCACCAACACAAGTGCGAAAAGTGGTTTTTCAACACGATCACAAGTGCAAAAAGTGGTTTTTCCACACTAATACAAGTGCAAAAGTGGTTTCCTGCACCAACACAAGTGCGAAAAGTGGTTTTTCAACACTAACACAAGTGCGAAAAGTGGTTTTTCAACACTAACACAAGTGCGAAAAGTGGTTTTTCAACACTAACACAAGTGCGAAAAGTGGTTTTTCAACACTAACACAAGTGCGAAAAGTGGTTTTCCAACACTAACACAAGTGCGAAAAGTGGTTTTTCAACACGATCACAAGTGCAAAAAGTGGTTTTTCCACACTAATACAAGTGCAAAAGTGGTTTCCTGCACCAACACAAGTGCGAAAAGTGGTTTTTCAACACTAACACAAGTGCGAAAAGTAGTTTTTCAACACTATCACAAGTGCAAAAAGTGTTTTTCCGCACTAATCCAAGTGCAAAAGTGGTTTCCTGCACCAACACAAGTGCGAAAAGTGGTTCTTCAACACTAACACAAGTGCGAAAAGTGGTTTTTCAACACTATCACAAGTGCAAAAATTGTTTTTTCCACACTAATACAAGTGCAAAAGTGGTTTCCTGCACCAACACAAGTGCGAAAAGTGGTTTTTCAACACTAACACAAGTGCGAAAAGTGGTTTTTCAACACTATCACAAGTGCAAAAAGTGTTTTTCCACACTAATACAAGTGCAAAAGTGGTTTCCTGCACCAACACAAGTGTGAAAAGTGGTTTTTCAACACTAACACAAGTGTTAAAAGTGGTTTTTCAACACTAACACAAGTGCGAAAAGTGGTTTTTCCACACTAATACAAGTGCAAAAGTGGTTTCCTGCACCAACACAAGTGCGAAAAGTGGTTTTTCAACACTAACACAAGTGCGAAAAGTGGTTTTTCAACACTAACACAAGTGCGAAAAGTGTATTTTCCACACTAATACAAGTGCAAAAGTGGTTTCCTGCACCAACACAAGTGCGAAAAGTGGTTCTTCAACACTAACACAAGTGCGAAAAGTGGTTTTTCAACACTATCACAAGTGCAAAAATTGTTTTTTCCACACTAATACAAGTGCAAAAGTGGTTTCCTGCACCAACACAAGTGCGAAAAGTGGTTTTTCAACACTAACACAAGTGCGAAAAGTGGTTTTTCAACACTATCACAAGTGCAAAAAGTGTTTTTCCACACTAATACAAGTGCAAAAGTGGTTTCCTGCACCAACACAAGTGTGAAAAGTGGTTTTTCAACACTAACACAAGTGTTAAAAGTGGTTTTTCAACACTAACACAAGTGCGAAAAGTGGTTTTTCCACACTAATACAAGTGCAAAAGTGGTTTCCTGCACCAACACAAGTGCGAAAAGTGGTTTTTCAACACTAACACAAGTGCGAAAAGTGGTTTTTCAACACCATCACAAGTGCAAAAAGTGTTTTTTCCACACTAATACAAGTGCAAAAGTGGTTTCCTGCACCAACACAAGTGCGAAAAGTGGTTTTTCAACACTAACACAAGTGCAAAAAGTGGTTTTTCCACACTAATACAAGTGCAAAAGTGGTTTCCTGCGCCAACACAAGTGCGAAAAGTGGTTTTTCAACACTAACACAAGTGCGAAAAGTGGTTTTTCAACACTATCACAAGTGCAAAAAGTGTTTTTTCCACACTAATACAAGTGCAAAAGTGGTTTCCTGCACTAACACAAGTTCGAAAAGTGGTTTTTCAACACTAACACAAATGCGAAAAGTGGTTTTTCAACACTAACACAAGTGCGAAAAGTGGTTTTTCCACACTAATACAAGTGCAAAAGTGGTTTCCTGCACCAACACAAGTGCGAAAAGTGGTTTTTCAACACTAACACAAGTGCGAAAAGTGGTTTTTCAACACTAACACAAGTGCGAAAAGTGGTTTTTCAACACTATCACAAGTGCAAAAAGTGTTTTTTCCACACTAATACAAGTGCAAAAGTGGTTTCCTGCACCAACACAAGTGCGAAAAGTGGTTTTTCAACACTAACACAAGTGCGGAAAGTGGTTTTTCAACACTAACACAAGTGCGAAAAGTGGTTTTTCAACACGATCACAAGTGCAAAAAGTGGTTTTTCCACACTAATACAAGTGCAAAAGTGGTTTCCTGCACCAACACAAGTGCGAAAAGTGGTTTTTCAACACTAACACAAGTGCGAAATGTAGTTTTTCAACACTATCACAAGTGCAAAAAGTGTTTTTCCGCACTAATCCAAGTGCAAAAGTGGTTTCCTGCACCAACACAAGTGCGAAAAGTGGTTTTTCAACACTAACACAAGTGCGAAAAGTGGTTTTTCAACACTAACACAAGTGCGAAAAGTGGTTTTTCAACACTATCACAAGTGCAAAAAGTGTTTTTTCCACACTAATACAAGTGCAAAAGTGGTTTCCTGCACTAACACAAGTTCGAAAAGTGGTTTTTCAACACTAACACAAATGCGAAAAGTGGTTTTTCAACACTAACACAAGTGCGAAAAGTGGTTTTTCCACACTAATACAAGTGCAAAAGTGGTTTCCTGCACCAACACAAGTGCGAAAAGTGGTTTTTCAACACTAATACAAGTGCGAAAAGTGGTTTTTCAACACTAACACAAGTGCGAAAAGTGTTTTTTCCACACTAATACAAGTGCAAAAGTGGTTTCCTGCACCAACACAAGTGCGAAAAGTGGTTTTTCAACACTAACACAAGTGCGAAAAGTGGTTTTTCAACACTATCACAAGTGCAAAAAGTGTTTTTTCCACACTAATACAAGTGCAAAAGTGGTTTCCTGCACCAACACAAGTGCGAAAAGTGGTTTTTCAACACTAACACAAGTGCGGAAAGTGGTTTTTCAACACTAACACAAGTGCGAAAAGTGGTTTTTCAACACTATCACAAGTGCAAAAAGTGTTTTTTCCACACTAATACACGTGCAAAAGTGGTTTCCTGCACCAACACAAGTGCGAAAAGTGGTTTTTCAACACTAACACAAGTGCGAAAAGTGGTTTTTCAACACTAACACAAGTGCGAAAAGTGGTTTTTCAACACGATCACAAGTGCAAAAAGTGGTTTTTCCACACTAATACAAGTGCAAAAGTGGTTTCCTGCACCAACACAAGTGCGAAAAGTGGTTTTTCAACACTAACACAAGTGCGAAAAGTGGTTTTTCAACACTAACACAAGTGCGAAAAGTGGTTTTTCAACACTAACACAAGTGCGAAAAGTGGTTTTCCAACACTAACACAAGTGCGAAAAGTGGTTTTTCAACACGATCACAAGTGCAAAAAGTGGTTTTTCCACACTAATACAAGTGCAAAAGTGGTTTCCTGCACCAACACAAGTGCGAAAAGTGGTTTTTCAACACTAACACAAGTGCGAAAAGTAGTTTTTCAACACTATCACAAGTGCAAAAAGTGTTTTTCCGCACTAATCCAAGTGCAAAAGTGGTTTCCTGCACCAACACAAGTGCGAAAAGTGGTTCTTCAACACTAACACAAGTGCGAAAAGTGGTTTTTCAACACTATCACAAGTGCAAAAATTGTTTTTTCCACACTAATACAAGTGCAAAAGTGGTTTCCTGCACCAACACAAGTGCGAAAAGTGGTTTTTCAACACTAACACAAGTGCGAAAAGTGGTTTTTCAACACTATCACAAGTGCAAAAAGTGTTTTTCCACACTAATACAAGTGCAAAAGTGGTTTCCTGCACCAACACAAGTGTGAAAAGTGGTTTTTCAACACTAACACAAGTGCGAAAAGTGGTTTTTCCACACTAATACAAGTGCAAAAGTGGTTTCCTGCACCAACACAAGTGCGAAAAGTGGTTTTTCAACACTAACACAAGTGCGAAAAGTGGTTTTTCAACACTATCACAAGTGCAAAAAGTGTTTTTTCAACACTATCACAAGTGCAAAAAGTGTTTTTTCCACACTAATACAAGTGCAAAAGTGGTTTCCTGCACCAACACAAGTGCGAAAAGTGGTTTTTCAACACTAACACAAGTGCGAAAAGTGGTTTTTCCACACTAATACAAGTGCAAAAGTGGTTTCCTGCGCCAACACAAGTGCGAAAAGTGGTTTTTCAACACTAACACAAGTGCGAAAAGTGGTTTTTCAACACTATCACAGGTGCAAAAAGTGTTTTTTCCACACTAATACAAGTGCAAAAGTGGTTTCCTGCACTAACACAAGTTCGAAAAGTGGTTTTTCAACACTAACACAAATGCGAAAAGTGGTTTTTCAACACTAACACAAGTGCGAAAAGTGGTTTTTCCACACTAATACAAGTGCAAAAGTGGTTTCCTGCACCAACACAAGTGCGAAAAGTGGTTTTTCAACACTAACACAAGTGCGAAAAGTGGTTTTTCAACACTAACACAAGTGCGAAAAGTGGTTTTTCAACACTATCACAAGTGCAAAAAGTGTTTTTTCCACACTAATACAAGTGCAAAAGTGGTTTCCTGCACCAACACAAGTGCGAAAAGTGGTTTTTCAACACTAACACAAGTGCGGAAAGTGGTTTTTCAACACTAACACAAGTGCGAAAAGTGGTTTTTCAACACGATCACAAGTGCAAAAAGTGGTTTTTCCACACTAATACAAGTGCAAAAGTGGTTTCCTGCACCAACCCAAGTGCGAAAAGTGGTTTTTCAACACTAACACAAGTGCGAAAAGTAGTTTTTCAACACTATCACAAGTGCAAAAAGTGTTTTTCCGCACTAATCCAAGTGCAAAAGTGGTTTCCTGCACCAACACAAGTGCGAAAAGTGGTTTTTCAACACTAACACAAGTGCGAAAAGTGGTTTTTCAACACTAACACAAGTGCGAAAAGTGTATTTTCCACACTAATACAAGTGCAAAAGTGGTTTCCTGCACCAACACAAGTGCAAAAAGTGGTTCTTCAACACTAACACAACTGCGAAAAGTGGTTTTTCAACACTATCACAAGTGCAAAAATTGTTTTTTCCACACTAATACAAGTGCAAAAGTGGTTTCCTGCACCAACACAAGTGCGAAAAGTGGTTTTTCAACACTAACACAAGTGCGAAAAGTGGTTTTTCAACACTATCACAAGTGCAAAAAGTGTTTTTCCACACTAATACAAGTGCAAAAGTGGTTTCCTGCACCAACACAAGTGCGAAAAGTGGTTTTTCAACACTATCACAAGTGCAAAAAGTGTTTTTTCCACACTAATACAAGTGCAAAAGTGGTTTCCTGCACCAACACAAGTGCGAAAAGTGGTTTTTCAACACTAACACAAGTGCGGAAAGTGGTTTTTCAACACTAACACAAGTGCGAAAAGTGGTTTTTCAACACGATCACAAGTGCAAAAAGTGGTTTTTCCACACTAATACAAGTGCAAAAGTGGTTTCCTGCACCAACCCAAGTGCGAAAAGTGGTTTTTCAACACTAACACAAGTGCGAAAAGTAGTTTTTCAACACTATCACAAGTGCAAAAAGTGTTTTTCCGCACTAATCCAAGTGCAAAAGTGGTTTCCTGCACCAACACAAGTGCGAAAAGTGGTTTTTCAACACTAACACAAGTGCGAAAAGTGGTTTTTCAACACTAACACAAGTGCGAAAAGTGTATTTTCCACACTAATACAAGTGCAAAAGTGGTTTCCTGCACCAACACAAGTGCAAAAAGTGGTTCTTCAACACTAACACAAGTGCGAAAAGTGGTTTTTCAACACTATCACAAGTGCAAAAATTGTTTTTTCCACACTAATACAAGTGCAAAAGTGGTTTCCTGCACCAACACAAGTGCGAAAAGTGGTTTTTCAACACTAACACAAGTGCGAAAAGTGGTTTTTCAACACTATCACAAGTGCAAAAAGTGTTTTTCCACACTAATACAAGTGCAAAAGTGGTTTCCTGCACCAACACAAGTGTGAAAAGTGGTTTTTCAACACTAACACAAGTGCGAAAAGTGGTTTTTCAACACTAACACAAGTGCGAAAAGTGGTTTTTCCACACTAATACAAGTGCAAAAGTGGTTTCCTGCACCAACACAAGTGCGAAAAGTGGTTTTTCAACACTAACACAAGTGCGAAAAGTGGTTTTTCAACACTATCACAAGTGCAAAAAGTGTTTTTTCCACACTAATACAAGTGCAAAAGTGGTTTCCTGCACCAACACAAGTGTGAAAAGTGGTTTTTCAACACTAACACAAGTGCGAAAAGTGGTTTTTCCACACTAATACAAGTGCAAAAGTGGTTTCCTGCGCCAACACAAGTGCGAAAAGTGGTTTTTCAACACTAACACAAGTGCGAAAAGTGGTTTTTCAACACTATCACAAGTGCAAAAAGTGTTTTTTCCACACTAATACAAGTGCAAAAGTGGTTTCCTGCACTAACACAAGTTCGAAAAGTGGTTTTTCAACACTAACACAAATGCGAAAAGTGGTTTTTCAACACTAACACAAGTGCGAAAAGTGGTTTTTCCACACTAATACAAGTGCAAAAGTGGTTTCCTGCACCAACACAAGTGCGAAAAGTGGTTTTTCAACACTAACACAAGTGCGAAAAGTGGTTTTTCAACACTAACACAAGTGCGAAAAGTGTTTTTTCCACACTAATACAAGTGCAAAAGTGGTTTCCTGCACCAACACAAGTGCGAAAAGTGGTTTTTCAACACTAACACAAGTGCGAAAAGTGGTTTTTCAACACTATCACAAGTGCAAAAAGTGTTTTTTCCACACTAATACAAGTGCAAAAGTGGTTTCCTGCACCAACACAAGTGCGAAAAGTGGTTTTTCAACACTAACACAAGTGCGGAAAGTGGTTTTTCAACACTAACACAAGTGCGAAAAGTGGTTTTTCAACACTATCACAAGTGCAAAAAGTGTTTTTTCCACACTAATACACGTGCAAAAGTGGTTTCCTGCACCAACACAAGTGCGAAAAGTGGTTTTTCAACACTAACACAAGTGCGAAAAGTGGTTTTTCAACACTAACACAAGTGCGAAAAGTGGTTTTTCAACATGATCACAAGTGCAAAAAGTGATTTTTCCACACTAATACAAGTGCAAAAGTGGTTTCCTGCACCAACACAAGTGCGAAAAGTGGTTTTTCAACACTAACACAAGTGCGAAAAGTGGTTTTTCAACACTAACACAAGTGCGAAAAGTGGTTTTTCAACACTAACACAAGTGCGAAAAGTGGTTTTTCAACACTAACACAAGTGCGAAAAGTGGTTTTTCAACACTAACACAAGTGCGAAAAGTGGTTTTTCAACACTAACACAAGTGCGAAAAGTGGTTTTTCAACACGATCACAAGTGCAAAAAGTGGTTTTTCCACACTAATACAAGTGCAAAAGTGGTTTCCTGCACCAACACAAGTGCGAAAAGTGGTTTTTCAACACTAACACAAGTGCGAAAAGTAGTTTTTCAACACTATCACAAGTGCAAAAAGTGTTTTTCCGCACTAATCCAAGTGCAAAAGTGGTTTCCTGCACCAACACAAGTGCGAAAAGTGGTTTTTCAACACTAACACAAGTGCGAAAAGTGGTTTTTCAACACTAACACAAGTGCGAAAAGTGTATTTTCCACACTAATACAAGTGCAAAAGTGGTTTCCTGCACCAACACAAGTGCGAAAAGTGGTTCTTCAACACTAACACAAGTGCGAAAAGTGGTTTTTCAACACTATCACAAGTGCAAAAATTGTTTTTTCCACACTAATACAAGTGCAAAAGTGGTTTCCTGCACCAACACAAGTGCGAAAAGTGGTTTTTCAACACTAACACAAGTGCGAAAAGTGGTTTTTCAACACTATCACAAGTGCAAAAAGTGTTTTTCCACACTAATACAAGTGCAAAAGTGGTTTCCTGCACCAACACAAGTGTGAAAAGTGGTTTTTCAACACTAACACAAGTGTTAAAAGTGGTTTTTCAACACTAACACAAGTGCGAAAAGTGGTTTTTCAACACTAACACAAGTGCGAAAAGTGGTTTTTCAACACTAACACAAGTGCAAAAGTGGTTTTTCAACACTAACACAAGTGCGAAAAGTGGTTTTTCAACACTAACACAAGTGCGAAAAGTGGTTTTCCAACACTAACACAAGTGCGAAAAGTGGTTTTTCAACACGATCACAAGTGCAAAAAGTGGTTTTTCCACACTAATACAAGTGCAAAAGTGGTTTCCTGCACCAACACAAGTGCGAAAAGTGGTTTTTCAACACTAACACAAGTGCGAAAAGTAGTTTTTCAACACTATCACAAGTGCAAAAAGTGTTTTTCCGCACTAATCCAAGTGCAAAAGTGGTTTCCTGCACCAACACAAGTGCGAAAAGTGGTTCTTCAACACTAACACAAGTGCGAAAAGTGGTTTTTCAACACTATCACAAGTGCAAAAATTGTTTTTTCCACACTAATACAAGTGCAAAAGTGGTTTCCTGCACCAACACAAGTGCGAAAAGTGGTTTTTCAACACTAACACAAGTGCGAAAAGTGGTTTTTCAACACTATCACAAGTGCAAAAAGTGTTTTTCCACACTAATACAAGTGCAAAAGTGGTTTCCTGCACCAACACAAGTGTGAAAAGTGGTTTTTCAACACTAACACAAGTGCGAAAAGTGGTTTTTCCACACTAATACAAGTGCAAAAGTGGTTTCCTGCACCAACACAAGTGCGAAAAGTGGTTTTTCAACACTAACACAAGTGCGAAAAGTGGTTTTTCAACACTATCACAAGTGCAAAAAGTGTTTTTTCAACACTATCACAAGTGCAAAAAGTGTTTTTTCCACACTAATACAAGTGCAAAAGTGGTTTCCTGCACCAACACAAGTGCGAAAAGTGGTTTTTCAACACTAACACAAGTGCGAAAAGTGGTTTTTCCACACTAATACAAGTGCAAAAGTGGTTTCCTGCGCCAACACAAGTGCGAAAAGTGGTTTTTCAACACTAACACAAGTGCGAAAAGTGGTTTTTCAACACTATCACAGGTGCAAAAAGTGTTTTTTCCACACTAATACAAGTGCAAAAGTGGTTTCCTGCACTAACACAAGTTCGAAAAGTGGTTTTTCAACACTAACACAAATGCGAAAAGTGGTTTTTCAACACTAACACAAGCAACACTAACACAAATGCGAAAGTGGTTTTTCAACACTAACACAAGTGCGAAAAGTGGTTTTTCCACACTAATACAAGTGCAAAAGTGGTTTCCTGCACCAACAGCAGGTAATGTGATTATCTCTACAATGTGCGAAAAGGTGGTTTTCACATTAACACAGTGCGAAAGGGTTTTCAATATCACACTGTGCAAGATTGTTTTTTCCACACTAATACAAGTGCGAAAGTGTTTCCGCACAACACAAGTGCGAAAAGTGGGTTTTTCAACACGAACACAAGTGCGGAAGTGGTTTTCAACACTAACACAAGTGCGAAAAGTGGTTTTTCAACACGATCACAAGTGCAAAAAGTGTTTTTTCCACACTAATACAAGTGCAAAAGTGGTTTCCTGCACCAACCCAAGTGCGAAAAGTGGTTTATTCAACACTAACACAAGTGCGAAAAGTAGTTTTTCAACACTATCACAAGTGCAAAAAGTGTTTTTCCGCACTAATCCAGTGCAAAAGTGGTTCCTGCACCAACACAAGTGCGAAAGTGGTTTTCACACTACACATCAAGTTGCGAAAAGTGGTTTTTCAACACTAACACAAGTGCGAAAAGTGTTTTTCCACACTAATACAAGTGCAAAGAGGTTCCTGCACCAACACAAGTGCAAAAAGTGGTTCTTCAACACTAACACAAGTGCGAAAAGGTTTCTTCAACATATCACAAGTGCAAAAATTGGTTTTTCCACACTAATACAAGTGCAAAAGTGGTTTCCTGCACCAACACAAGTGCGAAAAGTGGTTTTTCAACACTAACACAAGTGCGGAAAGTGGTTTTTCAACACTAAC
Organism: Myxine glutinosa; assembly: GCF_964187855.1. Classification (NCBI taxonomy): domain Eukaryota; kingdom Metazoa; phylum Chordata; class Myxini; order Myxiniformes; family Myxinidae; genus Myxine; species Myxine glutinosa. The sequence continues at coordinate 160,249 of NW_027616533.1, forward strand.
ACAAGTGCGAAAAGTGGTTTTTCAACCACTATCACAGAGCAAAAAGTGTTTTTCCACACTAATACACGTGCAAAAGTGGTTTCCTGCACCAACACAGTGGAAAGTGTGTCACACAACACAGTGCGAAAAGTGGTTTTTTCAACACTAACACAAGTGCGAAAAGTGGTTTTTCAACACGATCACAAGTGCAAAAAGTGTTTTTCCACACTAATACAAGTGCAAAAGTGGTTTCCTGCACCAACACAAGTGCGAAAAGTGGTTTTTCAACACTAACACAAGTGCGAAAAGTGGTTTTTCAACACTAACACAAGTGCGAAAAGTGGTTTTTCAACACTAACACAAGTGCGAAAAGTGGTTTTTCAACACTAACACAAGTGCGAAAAGTGGTTTCCTGCACCAACACAAGTGCGAAAAGTGGTTTTTCAACACTAACACAAGTGCGAAAAGTGGTTTTTCAACACTATCACAAGTGCAAAAAGTGTTTTTTCCACACTAATACAAGTGCAAAAGTGGTTTCCTGCACTAACACAAGTTCGAAAAGTGGTTTTTCAACACTAACACAAATGCGAAAAGTGTTTTTCAACACTAACACAAGTGCGAAAAGTGGTTTTTCCACACTAATACAAGTGCAAAAGTGGTTTCCTGCGCCAACACAAGTGCGAAAAGTGGTTTTTCAACACTAACACAAGTGCGAAAAGTGTTTTTCAACACTATCACAAGTGCAAAAAGTGTTTTTTCCACACTAATACAAGTGCAAAAGTGGTTTCCTGCACTAACACAAGTTCGAAAAGTGGTTTTTCACACTAACACAAATGCGAAAAGTGGTTTTTCAACACTAACACAAGTGCGAAAAGTGGTTTTCCACACCTAATACAAGTGCAAAAGTGGTTTCCTGCACCAACACAAGTGCGAAAAGTGGTTTTTCAACACTAACACAAGTGCGAAAAGTGGTTTTTCAACACTAACACAAGTGCGAAAAGTGTTTTTTTCCACACTAATACAAGTGCAAAAGTGGTTCCTGCACCAACACAAGTGCGAAAAGTGGTTTTTCAACACTAACACAAGTGCGAAAAGTGGTTTTTCAACACTATCACAAGTGCAAAAAGTGTTTTTTCCACACTAATACAAGTGCAAAAGTGGTTTCCTGCACCAACACAAGTGCGAAAAGTGGTTTTTCAACACTAACACAAGTGCGGAATGTGGTTTTTCAACACTAACACAAGTGCGAAAAGTGGTTTTTCAACACTATCACAAGTGCAAAAAGTGTTTTTTCCACACTAATACACGTGCAAAAGTGTTTCCTGCACCAACACAAGTGCGAAAAGTGGTTTTTCAACACTAACACAGTGCGAAAAGTGGTTTTTCAACCACTAACACAAGTGCGAAAAGTGGTTTTCAACACGATCACAAGTGCAAAAAGTGGTTTTTCCACACTAATACAAGTGCAAAAGTGGTTTCCTGCACCAACACAGTGCGAAAAGTGGTTTTTCAACACTAACACAAGTGCGAAAAGTGTTTTTCAACACTAACACAAGTGCGAAAAGTGGTTTTTCAACACTAACACAAGTGCGAAAAGTGGTTTTTCAACACTAACACAAGTGCGAAAGTGGTTTTCAACACTAACACAAGTGCGAAAAGTGGTTTTTCAACACTAACACAAGTGCGAAAAGTGGTTTTTCACACGATCACAAGTGCAAAAAGTGGTTTTTCCACACTAATACAAGTGCAAAAGTGGTTTCCTGCACCAACACAAGTGCGAAAAGTGGTTTTTCAACACTAACACAAGTGTGAAAAGTAGTTTTTTCAACACTATCACAAGTGCAAAAAGTGTTTTTCCGCACTAATCCAAGTGCAAAAGTGGTTTCCTGCACCAACACAAGTGCGAAAAGTGGTTTTTCAACACTAACACAAGTGCGAAAAGTGGTTTTTCAACACTAACACAAGTGCGAAAAGTGTATTTTCCACACTAATACAAGTGCAAAAGTGGTTTCCTGCACCAACACAAGTGCGAAAAGTGGTTCTTCAACACTAACACAAGTGCGAAAAGTGGTTTTTCAACACTATCACAAGTGCAAAAATTGTTTTTTCCACACTAATACAAGTGCAAAAGTGGTTTCCTGCACCAACACAAGTGCGAAAAGTGGTTTTTCAACACTAACACAAGTGCGAAAAGTGGTTTTTCAACACTATCACAAGTGCAAAAAGTGTTTTTCCACACTAATACAAGTGCAAAAGTGGTTTCCTGCACCAACACAAGTGTGAAAAGTGGTTTTTCAACACTAACACAAGTGTTAAAAGTGGTTTTTCAACACTAACACAAGTGCGAAAAGTGGTTTTTCAACACTAACACAAGTGCGAAAAGTGGTTTTTCAACACTAACACAAGTGCAAAAGTGGTTTTTCAACACTAACACAAGTGCGAAAAGTGGTTTTTCAACACTAACACAAGTGCGAAAAGTGGTTTTCCAACACTAACACAAGTGCGAAAAGTGGTTTTTCAACACGATCACAAGTGCAAAAAGTGGTTTTTCCACACTAATACAAGTGCAAAAGTGGTTTCCTGCACCAACACAAGTGCGAAAAGTGGTTTTTCAACACTAACACAAGTGCGAAAAGTAGTTTTTCAACACTATCACAAGTGCAAAAAGTGTTTTTCCGCACTAATCCAAGTGCAAAAGTGGTTTCCTGCACCAACACAAGTGCGAAAAGTGGTTCTTCAACACTAACACAAGTGCGAAAAGTGGTTTTTCAACACTATCACAAGTGCAAAAATAGTTTTTTCCACACTAATACAAGTGCAAAAGTGGTTTCCTGCACCAACACAAGTGCGAAAAGTGGTTTTTCAACACTAACACAAGTGCGAAAAGTGGTTTTTCAACACTATCACAAGTGCAAAAAATGTTTTTCCACACTAATACAAGTGCAAAAGTGGTTTCCTGCACCAACACAAGTGTGAAAAGTGGTTTTTCAACACTAACACAAGTGCGAAAAGTGGTTTTTCCACACTAATACAAGTGCAAAAGTGGTTTCCTGCACCAACACAAGTGCGAAAAGTGGTTTTTCAACACTAACACAAGTGCGAAAAGTGGTTTTTCAACCCTATCACAAGTGCAAAAAGTGTTTTTTCAACACTATCACAAGTGCAAAAAGTGTTTTTTCCACACTAATACAAGTGCAAAAGTGGTTTCCTGCACCAACACAAGTGCGAAAAGTGGTTTTTCAACACTAACACAAGTGCGAAAAGTGGTTTTTCCACACTAATACAAGTGCAAAAGTGGTTTCCTGCGCCAACACAAGTGCGAAAAGTGGTTTTTCAACACTAACACAAGTGCGAAAAGTGGTTTTTCAACACTATCACAGGTGCAAAAAGTGTTTTTTCCACACTAATACAAGTGCAAAAGTGGTTTCCTGCACTAACACAAGTTCGAAAAGTGTTTTTTCTACACTAACACAAATGCGAAAAGTGGTTTTTCAACACTAACACAAGTGCGAAAAGTGGTTTTTCCACACTAATACAAGTGCAAAAGTGGTTTCCTGCACCAACACAAGTGCGAAAAGTGGTTTTTCAACACTAACACAAGTGCGAAAAGTGGTTTTTCAACACTAACACAAGTGCGAAAAGTGGTTTTTCAACACTATCACAAGTGCAAAAAGTGTTTTTTCCACACTAATACAAGTGCAAAAGTGGTTTCCTGCACCAACACAAGTGCGAAAAGTGGTTTTTCAACACTAACACAAGTGCGGAAAGTGGTTTTTCAACACTAACACAAGTGCGAAAAGTGGTTTTTCAACACGATCACAAGTGCAAAAAGTGGTTTTTCCACACTAATACAAGTGCAAAAGTGGTTTCCTGCACCAACCCAAGTGCGAAAAGTGGTTTTTCAACACTAACACAAGTGCGAAAAGTAGTTTTTCAACACTATCACAAGTGCAAAAAGTGTTTTTCCGCACTAATCCAAGTGCAAAAGTGGTTTCCTGCACCAACACAAGTGCGAAAAGTGGTTTTTCAACACAAACACAAGTGCGAAAAGTGGTTTTTCAACACTAACACAAGTGCGAAAAGTGTATTTTCCACACTAATACAAGTGCAAAAGTGGTTTCCTGCACCAACACAAGTGCAAAAAGTGGTTCTTCAACACTAACACAAGTGCGAAAAGTGGTTTTTCAACACTATCACAAGTGCAAAAATTGTTTTTTCCACACTAATACAAGTGCAAAAGTGGTTTCCTGCACCAACACAAGTGCGAAAAGTGGTTTTTCAACACTAACACAAGTGCGGAAAGTGGTTTTTCAACACTAACACAAGTGCGAAAAGTGGTTTTTCAACACTATCACAAGTGCAAAAAGTGTTTTTTCCACACTAATACACGTGCAAAAGTGGTTTCCTGCACCAACACAAGTGTGAAAAGTGGTTTTTCAACACTAACACAAGTGCGAAAAGTGGTTTTTCAACACTAACACAAGTGCGAAAAGTGGTTTTTCAACACTAACACAAGTGCGAAAAGTGGTTTTTCAACACGATCACAAGTGCAAAAAGTGGTTTTTCCACACTAATACAAGTGCAAAAGTGGTTTTTCAACACTAACACAAGTGCGAAAAGTGGTTTTTCAACACTAACACAAGTGCGAAAAGTGGTTTTTCAACACTAACACAAGTGCGAAAAGTGGTTTTTCAACACTAACACAAGTGCGAAAAGTGGTTTTTCAACACTAACACAAGTGCGAAAAGTGGTTTTTCAACACTAACACAAGTGCGAAAAGTGGTTTTTCAACACTAACACAAGTGCGAAAAGTGGTTTTTCAACACGATCACAAGTGCAAAAAGTGGTTTTTCCACACTAATACAAGTGCAAAAGTGGTTTCCTGCACCAACACAAGTGCGAAAAGTGGTTTTTCAACACTAACACAAGTGCGAAAAGTAGTTTTTCAACACTATCACAAGTGCAAAAAGTGTTTTTCCGCACTAATCCAAGTGCAAAAGTGGTTTCCTGCACCAACACAAGTGCGAAAAGTGGTTTTTCAACACTAACACAAGTGCGAAAAGTGGTTTTTCAACACTAACACAAGTGCGAAAAGTGTATTTTCCACACTAATACAAGTGCAAAAGTGGTTTCCTGCACCAACACAAGTGCGAAAAGTGGTTCTTCAACACTAACACAAGTGCGAAAAGTGGTTTTTCAACACTATCACAAGTGCAAAAATTGTTTTTTCCACACTAATACAAGTGCAAAAGTGGTTTCCTGCACCAACACAAGTGCGAAAAGTGGTTTTTCAACACTAACACAAGTGCGAAAAGTGGTTTTTCAACACTATCACAAGTGCAAAAAGTGTTTTTCCACACTAATACAAGTGCAAAAGTGGTTTCCTGCACCAACACAAGTGTGAAAAGTGGTTTTTCAACACTAACACAAGTGTTAAAAGTGGTTTTTCAACACTAACACAAGTGCGAAAAGTGGTTTTTCAACACGATCACAAGTGCAAAAAGTGGTTTTGCCACACTAATACAAGTGCAAAACTGGTTTCCTGCACCAACACAAGTGCGAAAAGTGGTTTATCAACACTAACACAAGTGCGAAAAGTGGTTTTTCAACACTAACACAAGTGCGAAAAGTGGTTTTTCAACACTAACACAAGTGCGAAAAGTGGTTTTTCAACACTATCACAAGTGCGAAAAGTGGTTTTTCAACACTAACACAAGTGCGAAAAGTGGTTTTCCAACACTAACACAAGTGCGAAAAGTGGTTTTTCAACACGATCACAAGTGCAAAAAGTGGTTTTTCCACACTAATACAAGTGCAAAAGTGGTTTCCTGCACCAACACAAGTGCGAAAAGTGGTTTTTCAACACTAACACAAGTGCGAAAAGTAGTTTTTCAACACTATCACAAGTGCAAAAAGTGTTTTTCCGCACTAATCCAAGTGCAAAAGTGGTTTCCTGCACCAACACAAGTGCGAAAAGTGGTTCTTCAACACTAACACAAGTGCGAAAAGTGGTTTTTCAACACTATCACAAGTGCAAAAATTGTTTTTTCCACACTAATACAAGTGCAAAAGTGGTTTCCTGCACCAACACAAGTGCGAAAAGTGGTTTTTCAACACTAACACAAGTGCGAAAAGTGGTTTTTCAACACTATCACAAGTGCAAAAAGTGTTTTTCCACACCAACACAAGTGCGAAAAGTGGTTTTTCAACACTAACACAAGTGCGAAAAGTGGTTTTTCAACACTAACACAAGTGCGAAAAGTGGTTTTTCAACACGATCACAAGTGCAAAAAGTGGTTTTTCCACACTAATACAAGTGCAAAAGTGGTTTCCTGCACCAACACAAGTGCGAAAAGTGGTTTTTCAACACTAACACAAGTGCGAAAAGTGGTTTTTCAACACTAACACAAGTGCGAAAAGTGGTTTTTCAACACTAACACAAGTGCGAAAAGTGGTTTTTCAACACTAACACAAGTGCGAAAAGTGGTTTTTCAACACTAACACAAGTGCGAAAAGTGGTTTTTCAACACTAACACAAGTGCGAAAAGTGGTTTTTCAACACGATCACAAGTGCAAAAAGTGGTTTTTCCACACTAATACAAGTGCAAAAGTGGTTTCCTGCACCAACACAAGTGCGAAAAGTGGTTTTTCAACACTAACACAAGTGCGAAAAGTAGTTTTTCAACACTATCACAAGTGCAAAAAGTGTTTTTCCGCACTAATCCAAGTGCAAAAGTGGTTTCCTGCACCAACACAAGTGCGAAAAGTGGTTTTTCAACACTAACACAAGTGCGAAAAGTGGTTTTTCAACACTAACACAAGTGCGAAAAGTGTATTTTCCACACTAATACAAGTGCAAAAGTGGTTTCCTGCACCAACACAAGTGCGAAAAGTGGTTCTTCAACACTAACACAAGTGCGAAAAGTGGTTTTTCAACACTATCACAAGTGCAAAAATTGTTTTTTCCACACTAATACAAGTGCAAAAGTGGTTTCCTGCACCAACACAAGTGCGAAAAGTGGTTTTTCAACACTAACACAAGTGCGAAAAGTGGTTTTTCAACACTATCACAAGTGCAAAAAGTGTTTTTCCACACTAATACAAGTGCAAAAGTGGTTTCCTGCACCAACACAAGTGTGAAAAGTGGTTTTTCAACACTAACACAAGTGTTAAAAGTGGTTTTTCAACACTAACACAAGTGCGAAAAGTGGTTTTTCAACACTAACACAAGTGCGAAAAGTGGTTTTTCAACACTAACACAAGTGCAAAAGTGGTTTTTCAACACTAACACAAGTGCGAAAAGTGGTTTTTCAACACTAACACAAGTGCGAAAAGTGGTTTTCCAACACTAACACAAGTGCGAAAAGTGGTTTTTCAACACGATCACAAGTGCAAAAAGTGGTTTTTCCACACTAATACAAGTGCAAAAGTGGTTTCCTGCACCAACACAAGTGCGAAAAGTGGTTTTTCAACACTAACACAAGTGCGAAAAGTAGTTTTTCAACACTATCACAAGTGCAAAAAGTGTTTTTCCGCACTAATCCAAGTGCAAAAGTGGTTTCCTGCACCAACACAAGTGCGAAAAGTGGTTCTTCAACACTAACACAAGTGCGAAAAGTGGTTTTTCAACACTATCACAAGTGCAAAAATTGTTTTTTCCACACTAATACAAGTGCAAAAGTGGTTTCCTGCACCAACACAAGTGCGAAAAGTGGTTTTTCAACACTAACACAAGTGCGAAAAGTGGTTTTTCAACACTATCACAAGTGCAAAAAGTGTTTTTCCACACTAATACAAGTGCAAAAGTGGTTTCCTGCACCAACACAAGTGTGAAAAGTGGTTTTTCAACACTAACACAAGTGCGAAAAGTGGTTTTTCCACACTAATACAAGTGCAAAAGTGGTTTCCTGCACCAACACAAGTGCGAAAAGTGGTTTTTCAACACTAACACAAGTGCGAAAAGTGGTTTTTCAACACTATCACAAGTGCAAAAAGTGTTTTTTCAACACTATCACAAGTGCAAAAAGTGTTTTTTCCACACTAATACAAGTGCTAAAGTGGTTTCCTGCACCAACACAAGTGCGAAAAGTGGTTTTTCAACACTAACACAAGTGCGAAAAGTGGTTTTTCCACACTAATACAAGTGCAAAAGTGGTTTCCTGCACCAACACAAGTGCGAAAAGTGGTTTTTCAACACTAACACAAGTGCGAAAAGTGGTTTTTCAACACTATCACAGGTGCAAAAAGTGTTTTTTCCACACTAATACAAGTGCAAAAGTGGTTTCCTGCACTAACACAAGTTCGAAAAGTGGTTTTTCAACACTAACACAAATGCGAAAAGTGGTTTTTCAACACTAACACAAGTGCGAAAAGTGGTTTTTCCACACTAATACAAGTGCAAAAGTGGTTTCCTGCACCAACACAAGTGCGAAAAGTGGTTTTTCAACACTAACACAAGTGCGAAAAGTGGTTTTTCAACACTAACACAAGTGCGAAAAGTGGTTTTTCAACACTATCACAAGTGCAAAAAGTGTTTTTTCCACACTAATACAAGTGCAAAAGTGGTTTCCTGCACCAACACAAGTGCGAAAAGTGGTTTTTCAACACTAACACAAGTGCGGAAAGTGGTTTTTCAACACTAACACAAGTGCGAAAAGTGGTTTTTCAACACGATCACAAGTGCAAAAAGTGGTTTTTCCACACTAATACAAGTGCAAAAGTGGTTTCCTGCACCAACCCAAGTGCGAAAAGTGGTTTTTCAACACTAACACAAGTGCGAAAAGTAGTTTTTCAACACTATCACAAGTGCAAAAAGTGTTTTTCCGCACTAATCCAAGTGCAAAAGTGGTTTCCTGCACCAACACAAGTGCGAAAAGTGGTTTTTCAACACTAACACAAGTGCGAAAAGTGGTTTTTCAACACTAACACAAGTGCGAAAAGTGTATTTTCCACACTAATACAAGTGCAAAAGTGGTTTCCTGCACCAACACAAGTGCAAAAAGTGGTTCTTCAACACTAACACAAGTGCGAAAAGTGGTTTTTCAACACTATCACAAGTGCAAAAATTGTTTTTTCCACACTAATACAAGTGCAAAAGTGGTTTCCTGCACCAACACAAGTGCGAAAAGTGGTTTTTCAACACTAACACAAGTGCGGAAAGTGGTTTTTCAACACTAACACAAGTGCGAAAAGTGGTTTTTCAACACTATCACAAGTGCAAAAAGTGTTTTTTCCACACTAATACACGTGCAAAAGTGGTTTCCTGCACCAACACAAGTGTGAAAAGTGGTTTTTCAACACTAACACAAGTGCGAAAAGTGGTTTTTCAACACTAACACAAGTGCGAAAAGTGGTTTTTCAACACGATCACAAGTGCAAAAAGTGGTTTTTCCACACTAATACAAGTGCAAAAGTGGTTTCCTGCACCAACACAAGTGCGAAAAGTGGTTTTTCAACACTAACACAAGTGCGAAAAGTGGTTTTTCAACACTAACACAAGTGCGAAAAGTGGTTTTTCAACACTAACACAAGTGCGAAAAGTGGTTTTTCAACACTAACACAAGTGCGAAAAGTGGTTTTTCAACACTAACACAAGTGCGAAAAGTGGTTTTTCAACACTAACACAAGTGCGAAAAGTGGTTTTTCAACACGATCACAAGTGCAAAAAGTGGTTTTTCCACACTAATACAAGTGCAAAAGTGGTTTCCTGCACCAACACAAGTGCGAAAAGTGGTTTTTCAACACTAACACAAGTGCGAAAAGTAGTTTTTCAACACTATCACAAGTGCAAAAAGTGTTTTTCCGCACTAATCCAAGTGCAAAAGTGGTTTCCTGCACCAACACAAGTGCGAAAAGTGGTTTTTCAACACTAACACAAGTGCGAAAAGTGGTTTTTCAACACTAACACAAGTGCGAAAAGTGTATTTTCCACACTAATACAAGTGCAAAAGTGGTTTCCTGCACCAACACAAGTGCGAAAAGTGGTTCTTCAACACTAACACAAGTGCGAAAAGTGGTTTTTCAACACTATCACAAGTGCAAAAATTGTTTTTTCCACACTAATACAAGTGCAAAAGTGGTTTCCTGCACCAACACAAGTGCGAAAAGTGGTTTTTCAACACTAACACAAGTGCGAAAAGTGGTTTTTCAACACTATCACAAGTGCAAAAAGTGTTTTTCCACACTAATACAAGTGCAAAAGTGGTTTCCTGCACCAACACAAGTGTGAAAAGTGGTTTTTCAACACTAACACAAGTGTTAAAAGTGGTTTTTCAACACTAACACAAGTGCGAAAAGTGGTTTTTCAACACGATCACAAGTGCAAAAAGTGGTTTTGCCACACTAATACAAGTGCAAAAGTGGTTTCCTGCACCAACACAAGTGCGAAAAGTGGTTTATCAACACTAACACAAGTGCGAAAAGTGGTTTTTCAACACTAACACAAGTGCGAAAAGTGGTTTTTCAACACTAACACAAGTGCGAAAAGTGGTTTTTCAACACTAACACAAGTGCGAAAAGTGGTTTTTCAACACTAACACAAGTGCGAAAAGTGGTTTTCCAACACTAACACAAGTGCGAAAAGTGGTTTTTCAACACGATCACAAGTGCAAAAAGTGGTTTTTCCACACTAATACAAGTGCAAAAGTGGTTTCCTGCACCAACACAAGTGCGAAAAGTGGTTTTTCAACACTAACACAAGTGCGAAAAGTAGTTTTTCAACACTATCACAAGTGCAAAAAGTGTTTTTCCGCACTAATCCAAGTGCAAAAGTGGTTTCCTGCACCAACACAAGTGCGAAAAGTGGTTCTTCAACACTAACACAAGTGCGAAAAGTGGTTTTTCAACACTATCACAAGTGCAAAAATTGTTTTTTCCACACTAATACAAGTGCAAAAGTGGTTTCCTGCACCAACACAAGTGCGAAAAGTGGTTTTTCAACACTAACACAAGTGCGAAAAGTGGTTTTTCAACACTATCACAAGTGCAAAAAGTGTTTTTCCACACTAATACAAGTGCAAAAGTGGTTTCCTGCACCAACACAAGTGTGAAAAGTGGTTTTTCAACACTAACACAAGTGCGAAAAGTGGTTTTTCCACACTAATACAAGTGCAAAAGTGGTTTCCTGCACCAACACAAGTGCGAAAAGTGGTTTTTCAACACTAACACAAGTGCGAAAAGTGGTTTTTCAACACTATCACAAGTGCAAAAAGTGTTTTTTCAACACTATCACAAGTGCAAAAAGTGTTTTTTCCACACTAATACAAGTGCAAAAGTGGTTTCCTGCACCAACACAAGTGCGAAAAGTGGTTTTTCAACACTAACACAAGTGCGAAAAGTGGTTTTTCCACACTAATACAAGTGCAAAAGTGGTTTCCTGCGCCAACACAAGTGCGAAAAGTGGTTTTTCAACACTAACACAAGTGCGAAAAGTGGTTTTTCAACACTATCACAGGTGCAAAAAGTGTTTTTTCCACACTAATACAAGTGCAAAAGTGGTTTCCTGCACTAACACAAGTTCGAAAAGTGGTTTTTCAACACTAACACAAATGCGAAAAGTGGTTTTTCAACACTAACACAAGTGCGAAAAGTGGTTTTTCCACACTAATACAAGTGCAAAAGTGGTTTCCTGCACCAACACAAGTGCGAAAAGTGGTTTTTCAACACTAACACAAGTGCGAAAAGTGGTTTTTCAACACTAACACAAGTGCGAAAAGTGGTTTTTCAACACTATCACAAGTGCAAAAAGTGTTTTTTCCACACTAATACAAGTGCAAAAGTGGTTTCCTGCACCAACACAAGTGCGAAAAGTGGTTTTTCAACACTAACACAAGTGCGGAAAGTGGTTTTTCAACACTAACACAAGTGCGAAAAGTGGTTTTTCAACACGATCACAAGTGCAAAAAGTGGTTTTTCCACACTAATACAAGTGCAAAAGTGGTTTCCTGCACCAACCCAAGTGCGAAAAGTGGTTTTTCAACACTAACACAAGTGCGAAAAGTAGTTTTTCAACACTATCACAAGTGCAAAAAGTGTTTTTCCGCACTAATCCAAGTGCAAAAGTGGTTTCCTGCACCAACACAAGTGCGAAAAGTGGTTTTTCAACACTAACACAAGTGCGAAAAGTGGTTTTTCAACACTAACACAAGTGCGAAAAGTGTATTTTCCACACTAATACAAGTGCAAAAGTGGTTTCCTGCACCAACACAAGTGCAAAAAGTGGTTCTTCAACACTAACACAAGTGCGAAAAGTGGTTTTTCAACACTATCACAAGTGCAAAAATTGTTTTTTCCACACTAATACAAGTGCAAAAGTGGTTTCCTGCACCAACACAAGTGCGAAAAGTGGTTTTTCAACACTAACACAAGTGCGAAAAGTGGTTTTTCAACACTATCACAAGTGCAAAAAGTGTTTTTCCACACTAATACAAGTGCAAAAGTGGTTTCCTGCACCAACACAAGTGTGAAAAGTGGTTTTTCAACACTAACACAAGTGCGAAAAGTGGTTTTTCAACACTAACACAAGTGCGAAAAGTGGTTTTTCCACACTAATACAAGTGCAAAAGTGGTTTCCTGCACCAACACAAGTGCGAAAAGTGGTTTTTCAACACTAACACAAGTGCGAAAAGTGGTTTTTCAACACTATCACAAGTGCAAAAAGTGTTTTTTCCACACTAATACAAGTGCAAAAGTGGTTTCCTGCACCAACACTAGTGCGAAAAGTGGTTTTTCAACACTAACACAAGTGCGAAAAGTGGTTTTTCCACACTAATACAAGTGCAAAAGTGGTTTCCTGCGCCAACACAAGTGCGAAAAGTGGTTTTTCAACACTAACACAAGTGCGAAAAGTGGTTTTTCAACACTATCACAGGTGCAAAAAGTGTTTTTTCCACACTAATACAAGTGCAAAAGTGGTTTCCTGCACTAACACAAGTTCGAAAAGTGGTTTTTCAACACTAACACAAATGCGAAAAGTGGTTTTTCAACACTAACACAAGTGCGAAAAGTGGTTTTTCCACACTAATACAAGTGCAAAAGTGGTTTCCTGCACCAACACAAGTGCGAAAAGTGGTTTTTCAACACTAACACAAGTGCGAAAAGTGGTTTTTCAACACTAACACAAGTGCGAAAAGTGGTTTTTCAACACTATCACAAGTGCAAAAAGTGTTTTTTCCACACTAATACAAGTGCAAAAGTGGTTTCCTGCACCAACACAAGTGCGAAAAGTGGTTTTTCAACACTAACACAAGTGCGGAAAGTGGTTTTTCAACACTAACACAAGTGCGAAAAGTGGTTTTTCAACACGATCACAAGTGCAAAAAGTGGTTTTTCCACACTAATACAAGTGCAAAAGTGGTTTCCTGCACCAACCCAAGTGCGAAAAGTGGTTTTTCAACACTAACACAAGTGCGAAAAGTAGTTTTTCAACACTATCACAAGTGCAAAAAGTGTTTTTCCGCACTAATCCAAGTGCAAAAGTGGTTTCCTGCACCAACACAAGTGCGAAAAGTGGTTTTTCAACACTAACACAAGTGCGAAAAGTGGTTTTTCAACACTAACACAAGTGCGAAAAGTGGTTTTTCAACACTATCACAAGTGCAAAAAGTGTTTTTTCCACACTAATACAAGTGCAAAAGTGGTTTCCTGCACCAACACAAGTGCGAAAAGTGGTTTTTCAACACTAACACAAGTGCGGAAAGTGGTTTTTCAACACTAACACAAGTGCGAAAAGTGGTTTTTCAACACGATCACAAGTGCAAAAAGTGGTTTTTCCACACTAATACAAGTGCAAAAGTGGTTTCCTGCACCAACCCAAGTGCGAAAAGTGGTTTTTCAACACTAACACAAGTGCGAAAAGTAGTTTTTCAACACTATCACAAGTGCAAAAAGTGTTTTTCCGCACTAATCCAAGTGCAAAAGTGGTTTCCTGCACCAACACAAGTGCGAAAAGTGGTTTTTCAACACTAACACAAGTGCGAAAAGTGGTTTTTCAACACTAACACAAGTGCGAAAAGTGTATTTTCCACACTAATACAAGTGCAAAAGTGGTTTCCTGCACCAACACAAGTGCAAAAAGTGGTTCTTCAACACTAACACAAGTGCGAAAAGTGGTTTTTCAACACTATCACAAGTGCAAAAATTGTTTTTTCCACACTAATACAAGTGCAAAAGTGGTTTCCTGCACCAACACAAGTGCGAAAAGTGGTTTTTCAACACTAACACAAGTGCGGAAAGTGGTTTTTCAACACTAACACAAGTGCGAAAAGTGGTTTTTCAACACTATCACAAGTGCAAAAAGTGTTTTTTCCACACTAATACACGTGCAAAAGTGGTTTCCTGCACCAACACAAGTGTGAAAAGTGGTTTTTCAACACTAACACAAGTGCGAAAAGTGGTTTTTCAACACTAACACAAGTGCGAAAAGTGGTTTTTCAACACGATCACAAGTGCAAAAAGTGGTTTTTCCACACTAATACAAGTGCAAAAGTGGTTTCCTGCACCAACACAAGTGCGAAAAGTGGTTTTTCAACACTAACACAAGTGCGAAAAGTGGTTTTTCAACACTAACACAAGTGCGAAAAGTGGTTTTTCAACACTAACACAAGTGCGAAAAGTGGTTTTTCAACACTAACACAAGTGCGAAAAGTGGTTTTTCAACACTAACACAAGTGCGAAAAGTGGTTTTTCAACACTAACACAAGTGCGAAAAGTGGTTTTTCAACACGATCACAAGTGCAAAAAGTGGTTTTTCCACACTAATACAAGTGCAAAAGTGGTTTCCTGCACCAACACAAGTGCGAAAAGTGGTTTTTCAACACTAACACAAGTGCGAAAAGTAGTTTTTCAACACTATCACAAGTGCAAAAAGTGTTTTTCCGCACTAATCCAAGTGCAAAAGTGGTTTCCTGCACCAACACAAGTGCGAAAAGTGGTTTTTCAACACTAACACAAGTGCGAAAAGTGGTTTTTCAACACTAACACAAGTGCGAAAAGTGTATTTTCCACACTAATACAAGTGCAAAAGTGGGTTTCCTGCACCAACACAAGTGCGAAAAGTGGTTCTTCAACACATAACACAAGTGCGAAAAGTGGTTTTTCAACACTATCACAAGTGCAAAAATTGTTTTTTCCACACTAATACAAGTGCAAAAGTGGTTTCCTGCACCAACACAAGTGCGAAAAGTGGTTTTTCAACACTAACACAAGTGCGAAAAGTGGTTTTTCAACACTATCACAAGTGCAAAAAGTGTTTTTCCACACTAATACAAGTGCAAAAGTGGTTTCCTGCACCAACACAAGTGTGAAAAGTGGTTTTTCAACACTAACACAAGTGTTAAAAGTGGTTTTTCAACACTAACACAAGTGCGAAAAGTGGTTTTTCAACACGATCACAAGTGCAAAAAGTGGTTTTGCCACACTAATACAAGTGCAAAAGTGGTTTCCTGCACCAACACAAGTGCGAAAAGTGGTTTATCAACACTAACACAAGTGCGAAAAGTGGTTTTTCAACACTAACACAAGTGCGAAAAGTGGTTTTTCAACACTAACACAGTGCGAAAAGTGGTTTTTCAACACTAACACAAGTGCGAAAAGTGGTTTTTCAACACTAACACAAGTGCGAAAAGTGGTTTTCCAACACTAACACAAGTGCGAAAAAGTGGTTTTTCAACACGATCACAAGTGCAAAAAGTGGTTTTTCCACACTAATACAAGTGCAAAAGTGGTTTCCTGCACCAACACAAGTGCGAAAAGTGGTTTTTCAACACTAACACAAGTGCGAAAAGTAGTTTTTCAACACTATCACAAGTGCAAAAAGTGTTTTTCCGCACTAATTCCAAGTGCAAAAGTGGTTTCCTGCACCAACACAAGTGCGAAAAGTGGTTCTTCAACACTAACACAAGTGCGAAAAGTGGTTTTTCAACACTATCACAAGTGCAAAAATTGTTTTTTCCCACACTAATACAAGTGCAAAAGTGGTTTCCTGCACCAACACAAGTGCGAAAAGTGGTTTTTCAACACTAACACAAGTGCGAAAAGTGGTTTTTCAACACTATCACAAGTGCAAAAAGTGTTTTTCCACACTAATACAAGTGCAAAAGTGGTTTCCTGCACCAACACAAGTGTGAAAAGTGGTTTTCAACACTAACACAAGTGCGAAAAGTGGTTTTTCCACACTAATACAAGTGCAAAAGTGGTTTCTGCACCAACACAAGTGCGAAAAGTGGTTTTTCAACACTAACACAAGTGCGAAAAGTGGTTTTTCAACACTATCACAAGTGCAAAAAGTGTTTTTTCAACACTATCACAAGTGCAAAAAGTGTTTTTTCCACACTAATACAAGTGCAAAAGTGGTTTCCTGCACCAACACAAGTGCGAAAAGTGGTTTTTCAACACTAACACAAGTGCGAAAAGTGGTTTTTCCACACTAATACAAGTGCAAAAGTGGTTTCCTGCGCCAACACAAGTGCGAAAAGTGGTTTTTCAACACTAACACAAGTGCGAAAAGTGGTTTTTCAACACTATCACAGGTGCAAAAAGTGTTTTTTCCACACTAATACAAGTGCAAAAGTGGTTTCCTGCACTAACACAAGTTCGAAAAGTGGTTTTCAACACTAACACAAATGCGAAAGTGTTTTTCAACACTAACACAAGTGCGAAAAGTGGTTTTTCCACACTAATACAAGTGCAAAAGTGTGTTTCCTGCACCAACACAAGTGCGAAAAGTGGTTTTTTCAACACTAACACAAGTGCGAAAAGTGGTTTTTCAACACTAACACAAGTGCGAAAAGTGGTTTTTCAACACTATCACAAGTGCAAAAAGTGTTTTTTTCCCACACTAATACAAGTGCAAAAGTGGTTTTCTGCACCACACAAGTGCGAAAAGTGGTTTTTCAACACTAACACAAGTGCGGAAAGTGGTTTTTCAACACTAACACAAGTGCGAAAAGTGGTTTTTCAACACGATCACAAGTGCAAAAAGTGGTTTTTCCACACTAATACAAGTGCAAAAGTGGTTTCCTGCACCAACCCAAGTGCGAAAAGTGGTTTTTCAACACTAACACAAGTGCGAAAAGTAGTTTTTCAACACTATCACAAGTGCAAAAAGTGTTTTTTCCGCACTAATCCAAGTGCAAAAGTGGTTTCCTGCACCAACACAAGTGCGAAAAGTGGTTTTTCAACACTAACACAAGTGCGAAAAGTGGTTTTTCAACACTAACACAAGTGCGAAAAGTGTATTTTCACACTAATACAAGTGCAAAAGTGGTTTCCTGCACCAACACAAGTGCGAAAAGTGGTTCTTCAACACTAACACAAGTGCGAAAAGTGGTTTTTCAACACTATCACAAGTGCAAAAATTGTTTTTTCCACACTAATACAAGTGCAAAAGTGGTTTCCTGCACCAACACAAGTGCGAAAAGTGGTTTTTCAACACTAACACAAGTGCGAAAAGTGGTTTTTCAACACTATCACAAGTGCAAAAAGTGTTTTTCCACACTAATACAAGTGCAAAAGTGGTTTCCTGCACCAACACAAGTGTGAAAAGTGGTTTTTCAACACTAACACAAGTGCGAAAAGTGGTTTTTCCACACTAATACAAGTGCAAAAGTGGTTTCCTGCACCAACACAAGTGCGAAAAGTGGTTTTTCAACACTAACACAAGTGCGAAAAGTGGTTTTTCAACACTATCACAAGTGCAAAAAGTGTTTTTCAACACTATCACAAGTGCAAAAAGTGTTTTTTCCACACTAATACAAGTGCAAAAGTGGTTTCCTGCACCAACACAAGTGCGAAAAGTGGTTTTTCAACACTAACACAAGTGCGAAAAGTGGTTTTTCCACACTAATACAAGTGCAAAAGTGGTTTCCTGCGCCAACACAAGTGCGAAAAGTGGTTTTTCAACACTAACACAAGTGCGAAAAGTGGTTTTTCAACACTATCACAGGTGCAAAAAGTGTTTTTTCCACACTAATACAAGTGCAAAAGTGGTTTCCTGCACTAACACAAGTTCGAAAAGTGGTTTTTCAACACTAACACAAATGCGAAAAGTGGTTTTTCAACACTAACACAAGTGCGAAAAGTGGTTTTTCCACACTAATACAAGTGCAAAAGTGGTTTCCTGCACCAACACAAGTGCGAAAAGTGGTTTTTCAACACTAACACAAGTGCGAAAAGTGGTTTTTCAACACTAACACAAGTGCGAAAAGTGGTTTTTCAACACTATCACAAGTGCAAAAAGTGTTTTTTCCACACTAATACAAGTGCAAAAGTGGTTTCCTGCACCAACACAAGTGCGAAAAGTGGTTTTTCAACACTAACACAAGTGCGGAAAGTGGTTTTTCAACACTAACACAAGTGCGAAAAGTGGTTTTTCAACACGATCACAAGTGCAAAAAGTGGTTTTTCCACACTAATACAAGTGCAAAAGTGGTTTCCTGCACCAACCCAAGTGCGAAAAGTGGTTTTTCAACACTAACACAAGTGCGAAAAGTAGTTTTTCAACACTATCACAAGTGCAAAAAGTGTTTTTCCGCACTAATCCAAGTGCAAAAGTGGTTTCCTGCACCAACACAAGTGCGAAAAGTGGTTTTTCAACACTAACACAAGTGCGAAAAGTGGTTTTTCAACACTAACACAAGTGCGAAAAGTGGTTTTTCAACACTATCACAAGTGCAAGAAGTGTTTTTTCCACACTAATACACGTGCAAAAGTGGTTTCCTGCACCAACACAAGTGCGAAAAGTGGTTTTTCAACACTAACACAAGTGCGAAAAGTGGTTTTTCAACACTAACACAAGTGCGAAAAGTGGTTTTTCAACACGATCACAAGTGCAAAAAGTGGTTTTTCCACACTAATACAAGTGCAAAAGTGGTTTCCTGCACCAACACAAGTGCGAAAAGTGGTTTTTCAACACTAACACAAGTGCGAAAAGTGGTTTTTCAACACTAACACAAGTGCGAAAAGTGGTTTTTCAACACTAACACAAGTGCGAAAAGTGGTTTTTCAACACTAACACAAGTGCGAAAAGTGGTTTTTCAACACTAACACAAGTGCGAAAAGTGGTTTTTCAACACTAACACAAGTGCGAAAAGTGGTTTTTCAACACGATCACAAGTGCAAAAAGTGGTTTTTCCACACTAATACAAGTGCAAAAGTGGTTTCCTGCACCAACACAAGTGCGAAAAGTGGTTTTTCAACACTAACACAAGTGCGAAAAGTAGTTTTTCAACACTATCACAAGTGCAAAAAGTGTTTTTCCGCACTAATCCAAGTGCAAAAGTGGTTTCCTGCACCAACACAAGTGCGAAAAGTGGTTTTTCAACACTAACACAAGTGCGAAAAGTGGTTTTTCCACACTAATACAAGTGCAAAAGTGGTTTCCTGCACCAACACAAGTGCGAAAAGTGGTTCTTCAACACTAACACAAGTGCGAAAAGTGGTTTTTCAACACTATCACAAGTGCAAAAATTGTTTTTTCCACACTAATACAAGTGCAAAAGTGGTTTCCTGCACCAACACAAGTGCGAAAAGTGGTTTTTCAACACTAACACAAGTGCGAAAAGTGGTTTTTCAACACTATCACAAGTGCAAAAAGTGTTTTTCCACACTAATACAAGTGCAAAAGTGGTTTCCTGCACCAACACAAGTGTGAAAAGTGGTTTTTCAACACTAACACAAGTGTTAAAAGTGGTTTTTCAACACTAACACAAGTGCGAAAAGTGGTTTTTCCACACTAATACAAGTGCAAAAGTGGTTTCCTGCACCAACACAAGTGCGAAAAGTGGTTTTTCAACACTAACACAAGTGCGAAAAGTGGTTTTTCAACACTATCACAAGTGCAAAAAGTGTTTTTTCCACACTAATACAAGTGCAAAAGTGGTTTCCTGCACCAACACAAGTGCGAAAAGTGGTTTTTCAACACCAACACAAGTGCGAAAAGTGGTTTTTCCACACTAATACAAGTGCAAAAGTGGTTTCCTGCACCAACACAAGTGCGAAAAGTGGTTTTTCAACACTAACACAAGTGCGAAAAGTGGTTTTTCCACACTAATACAAGTGCAAAAGTGGTTTCCTGCGCCAACACAAGTGCGAAAAGTGGTTTTTCAACACTAACACAAGTGCGAAAAGTGGTTTTTCAACACTATCACAGGTGCAAAAAGTGTTTTTTCCACACTAATACAAGTGCAAAAGTGGTTTCCTGCACTAACACAAGTTCGAAAAGTGGTTTTTCAACACTAACACAAATGCGAAAAGTGGTTTTTCAACACTAACACAAGTGCGAAAAGTGGTTTTTCCACACTAATACAAGTGCAAAAGTGGTTTCCTGCACCAACCCAAGTGCGAAAAGTGGTTTTTCAACACTAACACAAGTGCGAAAAGTGGTTTTTCAACACTATCACAAGTGCAAAAAGTGTTTTTTCCACACTAATACAAGTGCAAAAGTGGTTTCCTGCACCAACCCAAGTGCGAAAAGTGGTTTTTCAACACTAACACAAGTGCGAAAAGTAGTTTTTCAACACTATCACAAGTGCAAAAAGTGTTTTTCCGCACTAATCCAAGTGCAAAAGTGGTTTCCTGCACCAACACAAGTGCGAAAAGTGGTTTTTCAACACTAACACAAGTGCGAAAAGTGGTTTTTCAACACTAACACAAGTGCGAAAAGTGTATTTTCCACACTAATACAAGTGCAAAAGTGGTTTCCTGCACCAACACAAGTGCAAAAAGTGGTTCTTCAACACTAACACAAGTGCGAAAAGTGGTTTTTCAACACTATCACAAGTGCAAAAATTGTTTTTTCCACACTAATACAAGTGCAAAAGTGGTTTCCTGCACCAACACAAGTGCGAAAAGTGGTTTTTCAACACTAACACAAGTGCGAAAAGTGGTTTTTCAACACTATCACAAGTGCAAAAAGTGTTTTTCCACACTAATACAAGTGCAAAAGTGGTTTCCTGCACCAACACAAGTGTGAAAAGTGGTTTTTCAACACTAACACAAGTGCGAAAAGTGGTTTTTCAACACTAACACAAGTGCGAAAAGTGGTTTTTCCACACTAATACAAGTGCAAAAGTGGTTTCCTGCACCAACACAAGTGCGAAAAGTGGTTTTTCAACACTAACACAAGTGCGAAAAGTGGTTTTTCAACACTATCACAAGTGCAAAAAGTGTTTTTTCCACACTAATACAAGTGCAAAAGTGGTTTCCTGCACCAACACAAGTGCGAAAAGTGGTTTTTCAACACTAACACAAGTGCGAAAAGTGGTTTTTCCACACTAATACAAGTGCAAAAGTGGTTTCCTGCGCCAACACAAGTGCGAAAAGTGGTTTTTCAACACTAACACAAGTGCGAAAAGTGGTTTTTCAACACTATCACAAGTGCAAAAAGTGTTTTTTCCACACTAATACAAGTGCAAAAGTGGTTTCCTGCACTAACACAAGTTCGAAAAGTGGTTTTTCAACACTAACACAAATGCGAAAAGTGGTTTTTCAACACTAACACAAGTGCGAAAAGTGGTTTTCCACACTAATACAAGTGCAAAAGTGGTTTCCTGCACCAACACAAGTGCGAAAAGTGGTTTTTCAACACTAACACAAGTGCGAAAAGTGGTTTTTCAACACTAACACAAGTGCGAAAAGTGTTTTTTCCACACTAATACAAGTGCAAAAGTGGTTTCCTGCACCAACACAAGTGCGAAAAGTGGTTTTTCAACACTAACACAAGTGCGAAAAGTGGTTTTTCAACACTATCACAAGTGCAAAAAGTGTTTTTTCCACACTAATACAAGTGCAAAAGTGGTTTCCTGCACCAACACAAGTGCGAAAAGTGGTTTTTCAACACTAACACAAGTGCGGAAAGTGGTTTTTCAACACTAACACAAGTGCGAAAAGTGGTTTTTCAACACTATCACAAGTGCAAAAAGTGTTTTTTCCACACTAATACACGTGCAAAAGTGGTTTCCTGCACCAACACAAGTGCGAAAAGTGGTTTTTCAACACTAACACAAGTGCGAAAAGTGGTTTTTCAACACTAACACAAGTGCGAAAAGTGGTTTTTCAACACGATCACAAGTGCAAAAAGTGGTTTTTCCACACTAATACAAGTGCAAAAGTGGTTTCCTGCACCAACACAAGTGCGAAAAGTGGTTTTTCAACACTAACACAAGTGCGAAAAGTGGTTTTTCAACACTAACACAAGTGCGAAAAGTGGTTTTTCAACACTAACACAAGTGCGAAAAGTGGTTTTTCAACACTAACACAAGTGCGAAAAGTGGTTTTTCAACACTAACACAAGTGCGAAAAGTGGTTTTTCAACACTAACACAAGTGCGAAAAGTGGTTTTTCAACACGATCACAAGTGCAAAAAGTGGTTTTTCCACACTAATACAAGTGCAAAAGTGGTTTCCTGCACAAACACAAGTGCGAAAAGTGGTTTTTCAACACTAACACAAGTGCGAAAAGTAGTTTTTCAACACTATCACAAGTGCAAAAAGTGTTTTTCCGCACTAATCCAAGTGCAAAAGTGGTTTCCTGCACCAACACAAGTGCGAAAAGTGGTTTTTCAACACTAACACAAGTGCGAAAAGTGGTTTTTCCACACTAATACAAGTGCAAAAGTGGTTTCCTGCACCAACACAAGTGCGAAAAGTGGTTCTTCAACACTAACACAAGTGCGAAAAGTGGTTTTTCAACACTATCACAAGTGCAAAAATTGTTTTTTCCACACTAATACAAGTGCAAAAGTGGTTTCCTGCACCAACACAAGTGCGAAAAGTGGTTTTTCAACACTAACACAAGTGCGAAAAGTGGTTTTTCAACACTATCACAAGTGCAAAAAGTGTTTTTCCACACTAATACAAGTGCAAAAGTGGTTTCCTGCACCAACACAAGTGTGAAAAGTGGTTTTTCAACACTAACACAAGTGTTAAAAGTGGTTTTTCAACACTAACACAAGTGCGAAAAGTGGTTTTTCCACACTAATACAAGTGCAAAAGTGGTTTCCTGCACCAACACAAGTGCGAAAAGTGGTTTTTCAACACTAACACAAGTGCGAAAAGTGGTTTTTCAACACTATCACAAGTGCAAAAAGTGTTTTTTCCACACTAATACAAGTGCAAAAGTGGTTTCCTGCACCAACACAAGTGCGAAAAGTGGTTTTTCAACACCAACACAAGTGCGAAAAGTGGTTTTTCCACACTAATACAAGTGCAAAAGTGGTTTCCTGCACCAACACAAGTGCGAAAAGTGGTTTTTCAACACTAACACAAGTGCGAAAAGTGGTTTTTCCACACTAATACAAGTGCAAAAGTGGTTTCCTGCGCCAACACAAGTGCGAAAAGTGGTTTTTCAACACTAACACAAGTGCGAAAAGTGGTTTTTCAACACTATCACAGGTGCAAAAAGTGTTTTTTCCACACTAATACAAGTGCAAAAGTGGTTTCCTGCACTAACACAAGTTCGAAAAGTGGTTTTTCAACACTAACACAAATGCGAAAAGTGGTTTTTCAACACTAACACAAGTGCGAAAAGTGGTTTTTCCACACTAATACAAGTGCAAAAGTGGTTTCCTGCACCAACACAAGTGCGAAAAGTGGTTTTTCAACACTAACACAAGTGCGAAAAGTGGTTTTTCAACACTAACACAAGTGCGAAAAGTGGTTTTTCAACACTATCACAAGTGCAAAAAGTGTTTTTTCCACACTAATACAAGTGCAAAAGTGGTTTCCTGCACCAACACAAGTGCGAAAAGTGGTTTTTCAACACTAACACAAGTGCGGAAAGTGGTTTTTCAACACTAACACAAGTGCGAAAAGTGGTTTTTCAACACGATCACAAGTGCAAAAAGTGGTTTTTCCACACTAATACAAGTGCAAAAGTGGTTTCCTGCACCAACCCAAGTGCGAAAAGTGGTTTTTCAACACTAACACAAGTGCGAAAAGTAGTTTTTCAACACTATCACAAGTGCAAAAAGTGTTTTTCCGCACTAATCCAAGTGCAAAAGTGGTTTCCTGCACCAACACAAGTGCGAAAAGTGGTTTTTCAACACTAACACAAGTGCGAAAAGTGGTTTTTCAACACTAACACAAGTGCGAAAAGTGTATTTTCCACACTAATACAAGTGCAAAAGTGGTTTCCTGCACCAACACAAGTGCAAAAAGTGGTTCTTCAACACTAACACAAGTGCGAAAAGTGGTTTTTCAACACTATCACAAGTGCAAAAATTGTTTTTTCCACACTAATACAAGTGCAAAAGTGGTTTCCTGCACCAACACAAGTGCGAAAAGTGGTTTTTCAACACTAACACAAGTGCGAAAAGTGGTTTTTCAACACTATCACAAGTGCAAAAAGTGTTTTTCCACACTAATACAAGTGCAAAAGTGGTTTCCTGCACCAACACAAGTGTGAAAAGTGGTTTTTCAACACTAACACAAGTGCGAAAAGTGGTTTTTCAACACTAACACAAGTGCGAAAAGTGGTTTTTCCACACTAATACAAGTGCAAAAGTGGTTTCCTGCACCAACACAAGTGCGAAAAGTGGTTTTTCAACACTAACACAAGTGCGAAAAGTGGTTTTTCAACACTATCACAAGTGCAAAAAGTGTTTTTTCCACACTAATACAAGTGCAAAAGTGGTTTCCTGCACCAACACAAGTGCGAAAAGTGGTTTTTCAACACTAACACAAGTGCAAAAAGTGGTTTTTCCACACTAATACAAGTGCAAAAGTGGTTTCCTGCGCCAACACAAGTGTGAAAAGTGGTTTTTCAACACTAACACAAGTGCGAAAAGTGGTTTTTCAACACTATCACAAGTGCAAAAAGTGTTTTTTCCACACTAATACAAGTGCAAAAGTGGTTTCCTGCACTAACACAAGTTCGAAAAGTGGTTTTTCAACACTAACACAAATGCGAAAAGTGGTTTTTCAACACTAACACAAGTGCGAAAAGTGGTTTTCCACACTAATACAAGTGCAAAAGTGGTTTCCTGCACCAACACAAGTGCGAAAAGTGGTTTTTCAACACTAACACAAGTGCGAAAAGTGGTTTTTCAACACTAACACAAGTGCGAAAAGTGTTTTTTCCACACTAATACAAGTGCAAAAGTGGTTTCCTGCACCAACACAAGTGCGAAAAGTGGTTTTTCAACACTAACACAAGTGCGAAAAGTGGTTTTTCAACACTATCACAAGTGCAAAAAGTGTTTTTTCCACACTAATACAAGTGCAAAAGTGGTTTCCTGCACCAACACAAGTGCGAAAAGTGGTTTTTCAACACTAACACAAGTGCGGAAAGTGGTTTTTCAACACTAACACAAGTGCGAAAAGTGGTTTTTCAACACTATCACAAGTGCAAAAAGTGTTTTTTCCACACTAATACACGTGCAAAAGTGGTTTCCTGCACCAACACAAGTGCGAAAAGTGGTTTTTCAACACTAACACAAGTGCGAAAAGTGGTTTTTCAACACTAACACAAGTGCGAAAAGTGGTTTTTCAACACGATCACAAGTGCAAAAAGTGGTTTTTCCACACTAATACAAGTGCAAAAGTGGTTTCCTGCACCAACACAAGTGCGAAAAGTGGTTTTTCAACACTAACACAAGTGCGAAAAGTGGTTTTTCAACACTAACACAAGTGCGAAAAGTGGTTTTTCAACACTAACACAAGTGCGAAAAGTGGTTTTTCAACACTAACACAAGTGCGAAAAGTGGTTTTTCAACACTAACACAAGTGCGAAAAGTGGTTTTTCAACACTAACACAAGTGCGAAAAGTGGTTTTTCAACACGATCACAAGTGCAAAAAGTGGTTTTTCCACACTAATACAAGTGCAAAAGTGGTTTCCTGCACCAACACAAGTGCGAAAAGTGGTTTTTCAACACTAACACAAGTGCGAAAAGTAGTTTTTCAACACTATCACAAGTGCAAAAAGTGTTTTTCCGCACTAATCCAAGTGCAAAAGTGGTTTCCTGCACCAACACAAGTGCGAAAAGTGATTTTTCAACACTAACACAAGTGCGAAAAGTGGTTTTTCCACACTAATACAAGTGCAAAAGTGGTTTCCTGCACCAACACAAGTGCGAAAAGTGGTTCTTCAACACTAACACAAGTGCGAAAAGTGGTTTTTCAACACTATCACAAGTGCAAAAATTGTTTTTTCCACACTAATACAAGTGCAAAAGTGGTTTCCTGCACCAACACAAGTGCGAAAAGTGGTTTTTCAACACTAACACAAGTGCGAAAAGTGGTTTTTCAACACTATCACAAGTGCAAAAAGTGTTTTTCCACACTAATACAAGTGCAAAAGTGGTTTCCTGCACCAACACAAGTGTGAAAAGTGGTTTTTCAACACTAACACAAGTGTTAAAAGTGGTTTTTCAACACTAACACAAGTGCGAAAAGTGGTTTTTCCACACTAATACAAGTGCAAAAGTGGTTTCCTGCACCAACACAAGTGCGAAAAGTGGTTTTTCAACACTAACACAAGTGCGAAAAGTGGTTTTTCAACACTATCACAAGTGCAAAAAGTGTTTTTTCCACACTAATACAAGTGCAAAAGTGGTTTCCTGCACCAACACAAGTGCGAAAAGTGGTTTTTCAACACTAACACAAGTGCGAAAAGTGGTTTTTCCACACTAATACAAGTGCAAAAGTGGTTTCCTGCGCCAACACAAGTGCGAAAAGTGGTTTTTCAACACTAACACAAGTGCGAAAAGTGGTTTTTCAACACTATCACAAGTGCAAAAAGTGTTTTTTCCACACTAATACAAGTGCAAAAGTGGTTTCCTGCACTAACACAAGTTCGAAAAGTGTTTTTTCAACACTAACACAAATGCGAAAAGTGGTTTTTCAACATTAACACAAGTGCGAAAAGTGGTTTTTCCACACTAATACAAGTGCAAAAGTGGTTTCCTGCACCAACACAAGTGCGAAAAGTGGTTTTTCAACACTAACACAAGTGCGAAAAGTGGTTTTTCAACACTAACACAAGTGCGAAAAGTGTTTTTTCCACACTAATACAAGTGCAAAAGTGGTTTCCTGCACCAACACAAGTGCGAAAAGTGGTTTTTCAACACTAACACAAGTGCGAAAAGTGGTTTTTCAACACTATCACAAGTGCAAAAAGTGTTTTTTCCACACTAATACAAGTGCAAAAGTGGTTTCCTGCACCAACACAAGTGCGAAAAGTGGTTTTTCAACACTAACACAAGTGCGGAAAGTGGTTTTTCAACACTAACACAAGTGCGAAAAGTGGTTTTTCCACACTAATACAAGTGCAAAAGTGGTTTCCTGCACCAACACAAGTGCGAAAAGTGGTTTTTCAACACCAACACAAGTGCGAAAAGTGGTTTTTCCACACTAATACAAGTGCAAAAGTGGTTTCCTGCACCAACACAAGTGCGAAAAGTGGTTTTTCAACACTAACACAAGTGCGAAAAGTGGTTTTTCCACACTAATACAAGTGCAAAAGTGGTTTCCTGCGCCAACACAAGTGCGAAAAGTGGTTTTTCAACACTAACACAAGTGCGAAAAGTGGTTTTTCAACACTATCACAGGTGCAAAAAGTGTTTTTTCCACACTAATACAAGTGCAAAAGTGGTTTCCTGCACTAACACAAGTTCGAAAAGTGGTTTTTCAACACTAACACAAATGCGAAAAGTGGTTTTTCAACACTAACACAAGTGCGAAAAGTGGTTTTTCCACACTAATACAAGTGCAAAAGTGGTTTCCTGCACCAACACAAGTGCGAAAAGTGGTTTTTCAACACTAACACAAGTGCGAAAAGTGGTTTTTCAACACTAACACAAGTGCGAAAAGTGGTTTTTCAACACTATCACAAGTGCAAAAAGTGTTTTTTCCACACTAATACAAGTGCAAAAGTGGTTTCCTGCACCAACACAAGTGCGAAAAGTGGTTTTTCAACACTAACACAAGTGCGGAAAGTGGTTTTTCAACACTAACACAAGTGCGAAAAGTGGTTTTTCAACACGATCACAAGTGCAAAAAGTGGTTTTTCCACACTAATACAAGTGCAAAAGTGGTTTCCTGCACCAACCCAAGTGCGAAAAGTGGTTTTTCAACACTAACACAAGTGCGAAAAGTAGTTTTTCAACACTATCACAAGTGCAAAAAGTGTTTTTCCGCACTAATCCAAGTGCAAAAGTGGTTTCCTGCACCAACACAAGTGCGAAAAGTGGTTTTTCAACACTAACACAAGTGCGAAAAGTGGTTTTTCAACACTAACACAAGTGCGAAAAGTGTATTTTCCACACTAATACAAGTGCAAAAGTGGTTTCCTGCACCAACACAAGTGCAAAAAGTGGTTCTTCAACACTAACACAAGTGCGAAAAGTGGTTTTTCAACACTATCACAAGTGCAAAAATTGTTTTTTCCACACTAATACAAGTGCAAAAGTGGTTTCCTGCACCAACACAAGTGCGAAAAGTGGTTTTTCAACACTAACACAAGTGCGAAAAGTGGTTTTTCAACACTATCACAAGTGCAAAAAGTGTTTTTCCACACTAATACAAGTGCAAAAGTGGTTTCCTGCACCAACACAAGTGTGAAAAGTGGTTTTTCAACACTAACACAAGTGCGAAAAGTGGTTTTTCAACACTAACACAAGTGCGAAAAGTGGTTTTTCCACACTAATACAAGTGCAAAAGTGGTTTCCTGCACCAACACAAGTGCGAAAAGTGGTTTTTCAACACTAACACAAGTGCGAAAAGTGGTTTTTCAACACTATCACAAGTGCAAAAAGTGTTTTTTCCACACTAATACAAGTGCAAAAGTGGTTTCCTGCACCAACACAAGTGCGAAAAGTGGTTTTTCAACACTAACACAAGTGCAAAAAGTGGTTTTTCCACACTAATACAAGTGCAAAAGTGGTTTCCTGCGCCAACACAAGTGTGAAAAGTGGTTTTTCAACACTAACACAAGTGCGAAAAGTGGTTTTTCAACACTATCACAAGTGCAAAAAGTGTTTTTTCCACACTAATACAAGTGCAAAAGTGGTTTCCTGCACTAACACAAGTTCGAAAAGTGGTTTTTCAACACTAACACAAATGCGAAAAGTGGTTTTTCAACACTAACACAAGTGCGAAAAGTGGTTTTCCACACTAATACAAGTGCAAAAGTGGTTTCCTGCACCAACACAAGTGCGAAAAGTGGTTTTTCAACACTAACACAAGTGCGAAAAGTGGTTTTTCAACACTAACACAAGTGCGAAAAGTGTTTTTTCCACACTAATACAAGTGCAAAAGTGGTTTCCTGCACCAACACAAGTGCGAAAAGTGGTTTTTCAACACTAACACAAGTGCGAAAAGTGGTTTTTCAACACTATCACAAGTGCAAAAAGTGTTTTTTCCACACTAATACAAGTGCAAAAGTGGTTTCCTGCACCAACACAAGTGCGAAAAGTGGTTTTTCAACACTAACACAAGTGCGGAAAGTGGTTTTTCAACACTAACACAAGTGCGAAAAGTGGTTTTTCAACACTATCACAAGTGCAAAAAGTGTTTTTTCCACACTAATACACGTGCAAAAGTGGTTTCCTGCACCAACACAAGTGCGAAAAGTGGTTTTTCAACACTAACACAAGTGCGAAAAGTGGTTTTTCAACACTAACACAAGTGCGAAAAGTGGTTTTTCAACACGATCACAAGTGCAAAAAGTGGTTTTTCCACACTAATACAAGTGCAAAAGTGGTTTCCTGCACCAACACAAGTGCGAAAAGTGGTTTTTCAACACTAACACAAGTGCGAAAAGTGGTTTTTCAACACTAACACAAGTGCGAAAAGTGGTTTTTCAACACTAACACAAGTGCGAAAAGTGGTTTTTCAACACTAACACAAGTGCGAAAAGTGGTTTTTCAACACTAACACAAGTGCGAAAAGTGGTTTTTCAACACTAACACAAGTGCGAAAAGTGGTTTTTCAACACGATCACAAGTGCAAAAAGTGGTTTTTCCACACTAATACAAGTGCAAAAGTGGTTTCCTGCACCAACACAAGTGCGAAAAGTGGTTTTTCAACACTAACACAAGTGCGAAAAGTAGTTTTTCAACACTATCACAAGTGCAAAAAGTGTTTTTCCGCACTAATCCAAGTGCAAAAGTGGTTTCCTGCACCAACACAAGTGCGAAAAGTGATTTTTCAACACTAACACAAGTGCGAAAAGTGGTTTTTCCACACTAATACAAGTGCAAAAGTGGTTTCCTGCACCAACACAAGTGCGAAAAGTGGTTCTTCAACACTAACACAAGTGCGAAAAGTGGTTTTTCAACACTATCACAAGTGCAAAAATTGTTTTTTCCACACTAATACAAGTGCAAAAGTGGTTTCCTGCACCAACACAAGTGCGAAAAGTGGTTTTTCAACACTAACACAAGTGCGAAAAGTGGTTTTTCAACACTATCACAAGTGCAAAAAGTGTTTTTCCACACTAATACAAGTGCAAAAGTGGTTTCCTGCACCAACACAAGTGTGAAAAGTGGTTTTTCAACACTAACACAAGTGTTAAAAGTGGTTTTTCAACACTAACACAAGTGCGAAAAGTGGTTTTTCCACACTAATACAAGTGCAAAAGTGGTTTCCTGCACCAACACAAGTGCGAAAAGTGGTTTTTCAACACTAACACAAGTGCGAAAAGTGGTTTTTCAACACTATCACAAGTGCAAAAAGTGTTTTTTCCACACTAATACAAGTGCAAAAGTGGTTTCCTGCACCAACACAAGTGCGAAAAGTGGTTTTTCAACACTAACACAAGTGCGAAAAGTGGTTTTTCCACACTAATACAAGTGCAAAAGTGGTTTCCTGCGCCAACACAAGTGCGAAAAGTGGTTTTTCAACACTAACACAAGTGCGAAAAGTGGTTTTTCAACACTATCACAAGTGCAAAAAGTGTTTTTTCCACACTAATACAAGTGCAAAAGTGGTTTCCTGCACTAACACAAGTTCGAAAAGTGTTTTTTCAACACTAACACAAATGCGAAAAGTGGTTTTTCAACATTAACACAAGTGCGAAAAGTGGTTTTTCCACACTAATACAAGTGCAAAAGTGGTTTCCTGCACCAACACAAGTGCGAAAAGTGGTTTTTCAACACTAACACAAGTGCGAAAAGTGGTTTTTCAACACTAACACAAGTGCGAAAAGTGTTTTTTCCACACTAATACAAGTGCAAAAGTGGTTTCCTGCACCAACACAAGTGCGAAAAGTGGTTTTTCAACACTAACACAAGTGCGAAAAGTGGTTTTTCAACACTATCACAAGTGCAAAAAGTGTTTTTTCCACACTAATACAAGTGCAAAAGTGGTTTCCTGCACCAACACAAGTGCGAAAAGTGGTTTTTCAACACTAACACAAGTGCGGAAAGTGGTTTTTCAACACTAACACAAGTGCGAAAAGTGGTTTTTCAACACTATCACAAGTGCAAAAAGTGTTTTTTCCACACTAATACACGTGCAAAAGTGGTTTCCTGCACCAACACAAGTGCGAAAAGTGGTTTTTCAACACTAACACAAGTGCGAAAAGTGGTTTTTCAACACTATCACAAGTGCAAAAAGTGTTTTTTCCACACTAATGCAAGTGCAAAAGTGGTTTCCTGCACCAACACAAGTGCGAAAAGTGGTTTTTCAACACTAACACAAGTGCGGAAAGTGGTTTTTCAACAATAACACAAGTGCGAAAAGTGGTTTTTCAACACTATCACAAGTGCAAAAAGTGTTTTTTCCACACTAATACACGTGCAAAAGTGGTTTCCTGCACCAACACAAGTGCGAAAAGTGGTTTTTCAACACTAACACAAGTGCGAAAAGTGGTTTTTCAACACTAACACAAGTGTGAAAAGTGGTTTTTCAACACGATCACAAGTGCAAAAAGTGGTTTTTCCACACTAATACAAGTGCAAAAGTGGTTTCCTGCACCAACACAAGTGCGAAAAGTGGTTTTTCAACACTAACACAAGTGCGAAAAGTGGTTTTTCAACACTAACACAAGTGCGAAAAGTGGTTTTTCAACACTAACACAAGTGCGAAAAGTGGTTTTTCAACACTAACACAAGTGCAAAAAGTGGTTTTTCAACACTAACACAAGTGCGAAAAGTGGTTTTTCAACACTAACACAAGTGCGAAAAGTGGTTTTTCAACACGATCACAAGTGCAAAAAGTGGTTTTTCCACACTAATACAAGTGCAAAAGTGGTTTCCTGCACCAACACAAGTGCGAAAAGTGGTTTTTCAACACTAACACAAGTGCGAAAAGTAGTTTTTCAACACTATCACAAGTGCAAAAAGTGTTTTTCCGCACTAATCCAAGTGCAAAAGTGGTTTCCTGCACCAACACAAGTGCGAAAAGTGGTTTTTCAACACTAACACAAGTGCGAAAAGTGGTTTTTCAACACTAACACAAGTGCGAAAAGTGTATTTTCCACACTAATACAAGTGCAAAAGTGGTTTCCTGCACCAACACAAGTGCGAAAAGTGGTTCTTCAACACTAACACAAGTGCGAAAAGTGGTTTTTCAACACTATCACAAGTGCAAAAATTGTTTTTTCCACACTAATACAAGTGCAAAAGTGGTTTCCTGCACCAACACAAGTGCGAAAAGTGGTTTTTCAACACTAACACAAGTGCGAAAAGTGGTTTTTCAACACTATCACAAGTGCAAAAAGTGTTTTTCCACACTAATACAAGTGCAAAAGTGGTTTCCTGCACCAACACAAGTGTGAAAAGTGGTTTTTCAACACTAACACAAGTGTTAAAAGTGGTTTTTCAACACTAACACAAGTGCGAAAAGTGGTTTTTCCACACTAATACAAGTGCAAAAGTGGTTTCCTGCACCAACACAAGTGCGAAAAGTGGTTTTTCAACACTAACACAAGTGCGAAAAGTGGTTTTTAAACACTATCACAAGTGCAAAAAGTGTTTTTTCCACACTAATACAAGTGCAAAAGTGGTTTCCTGCACCAACACAAGTGCGAAAAGTGGTTTTTCAACACTAACACAAGTGCGAAAAGTGGTTTTTCCACACTAATACAAGTGCAAAAGTGGTTTCCTGCGCCAACACAAGTGCGAAAAGTGGTTTTTCAACACTAACACAAGTGCGAAAAGTGGTTTTTCAACACTATCACAAGTGCAAAAAGTGTTTTTTCCACACTAATACAAGTGCAAAAGTGGTTT
This sequence comes from Myxine glutinosa, assembly GCF_964187855.1. NCBI lineage: Eukaryota > Metazoa > Chordata > Myxini > Myxiniformes > Myxinidae > Myxine > Myxine glutinosa. The sequence continues at coordinate 193,392 of NW_027616533.1, forward strand.
CCTGCACTAACACAAGTTCGAAAAGTGGTTTTTCAACACTAACACAAATGCGAAAAGTGGTTTTTCAACATTAACACAAGTGCGAAAAGTGGTTTTTCCACACTAATACAAGTGCAAAAGTGGTTTCCTGCACCAACACAAGTGCGAAAAGTGGTTTTTCAACACTAACACAAGTGCGGAAAGTGGTTTTCAACACTAACACAAGTGCGAAAAGTGGTTTTTCAACACTATCACAAGTGCAAAAAGTGTTTTTTCCACACTAATACACGTGCAAAAGTGGTTTCCTGAACCAACACAAGTGCGAAAAGTGGTTTTTCAACACTATCACAAGTGCAAAAAGTGTTTTTTCCACACTAATACAAGTGCAAAAGTGGTTTCCTGCACCAACACAAGTGCGAAAAGTGGTTTTTCAACACTAACACAAGTGCGGAAAGTGGTTTTTCAACACTAACACAAGTGCGAAAAGTGGTTTTTCAACACTATCACAAGTGCAAAAAGTGTTTTTCCACACTAATACAAGTGCAAAAGTGGTTTCCTGCACCAACACAAGTGCGAAAAGTGGTTTTTCAACACTAACACAAGTGCGAAAAGTGGTTTTTCAACACTAACACAAGTGCGAAAAGTGGTTTTTCAACACTAACACAAGTGCGAAAAGTGTATTTTCCACACTAATACAAGTGCAAAAGTGGTTTCCTGCACCAACACAAGTGCGAAAAGTGGTTCTTCAACACTAACACAAGTGCGAAAAGTGGTTTTTCAACACTATCACAAGTGCAAAAATTGTTTTTTCCACACTAATACAAGTGCAAAAGTGGTTTCCTGCACCAACACAAGTGCGAAAAGTGGTTTTTCAACACTAACACAAGTGCGAAAAGTGGTTTTTCAACACTATCACAAGTGCAAAAAGTGTTTTTCCACACTAATACAAGTGCAAAAGTGGTTTCCTGCACCAACACAAGTGTGAAAAGTGGTTTTTCAACACTAACACAAGTGTTAAAAGTGGTTTTTCAACACTAACACAAGTGCGAAAAGTGGTTTTTCCACACTAATACAAGTGCAAAAGTGGTTTCCTGCACCAACACAAGTGCGAAAAGTGGTTTTTCAACACTAACACAAGTGCGAAAAGTGGTTTTTAAACACTATCACAAGTGCAAAAAGTGTTTTTTCCACACTAATACAAGTGCAAAAGTGGTTTCCTGCACCAACACAAGTGCGAAAAGTGGTTTTTCAACACTAACACAAGTGCGAAAAGTGGTTTTTCCACACTAATACAAGTGCAAAAGTGGTTTCCTGCGCCAACACAAGTGCGAAAAGTGGTTTTTCAACACTAACACAAGTGCGAAAAGTGGTTTTTCAACACTATCACAAGTGCAAAAAGTGTTTTTTCCACACTAATACAAGTGCAAAAGTGGTTTCCTGCACTAACACAAGTTCGAAAAGTGGTTTTTCAACACTAACACAAATGCGAAAAGTGGTTTTTCAACATTAACACAAGTGCGAAAAGTGGTTTTTCCACACTAATACAAGTGCAAAAGTGGTTTCCTGCACCAACACAAGTGCGAAAAGTGGTTTTTCAACACTAACACAAGTGCGAAAAGTGGTTTTTCAACACTAACACAAGTGCGAAAAGTGTTTTTTCCACACTAATACAAGTGCAAAAGTGGTTTCCTGCACCAACGCAAGTGCGAAAAGTGGTTTTTCAACACTAACACAAGTGCGAAAAGTGGTTTTTCAACACTATCACAAGTGCAAAAAGTGTTTTTTCCACACTAATACAAGTGCAAAAGTGGTTTCCTGCACCAACACAAGTGCGAAAAGTGGTTTTTCAACACTAACACAAGTGCGGAAAGTGGTTTTTCAACACTAACACAAGTGCGAAAAGTGGTTTTTCAACACTATCACAAGTGCAAAAAGTGTTTTTTCCACACTAATACACGTGCAAAAGTGGTTTCCTGAACCAACACAAGTGCGAAAAGTGGTTTTTCAACACTATCACAAGTGCAAAAAGTGTTTTTTCCACACTAATACAAGTGCAAAAGTGGTTTCCTGCACCAACACAAGAGCGAAAAGTGGTTTTTCAACACTAACACAAGTGCGGAAAGTGGTTTTTCAACACTAACACAAGTGCGAAAAGTGGTTTTTCAACACTATCACAAGTGCAAAAAGTGTTTTTCCACACTAATACAAGTGCAAAAGTGGTTTCCTGCACCAACACAAGTGCGAAAAGTGGTTTTTCAACACTAACACAAGTGCGAAAAGTGGTTTTTCAACACTATCACAAGTGCAAAAAGTGTTTTTTCCACACTAATACAAGTGCAAAAGTGGTTTCCTGCACCAACACAAGTGCGAAAAGTGGTTTTTCAACACTAACACAAGTGCAAAAAGTGGTTTTTCAACACTAACACAAGTGCGAAAAGTGGTTTTTCCACACTAATACAAGTGCAAAAGTGGTTTCCTGCACCAACACAAGTGCGAAAAGTGGTTTTTCAACACTAACACAAGCGCGAAAAGTGGTTTTTCAACACTAACACAAGTGCGAAAAGTGGTTTTTCCACACTAATACAAGTGCAAAAGTGGTTTCCTGCACCAACACAAGTGCAAAAAGTGGTTTTTCAACACTAACACAAGTGCGGAAAGTGGTTTTTCAACACTAACACAAGTACGAAAAGTCGTTTTCCAACACTATCACAAGTGCAAAAAGTGTTTTTTCCACACTAATACAAGTGCAAAAGTGGTTTCCTGCACCAACACAAGTGCGAAAAGTGGTTTTTCAACACTAACACAAGTGCGAAAAGTGGTTTTTCAACACTATCACAAGTGCAAAAAGTGTTTTTCCACACTAATACAAGTGCAAAAGTGGTTTCCTGCACCAACACAAGTGCGAAAAGTGGTTTTTCAACACTAACACAAGTGCGAAAAGTGGTTTTTCAACACTATCACAAGTGCAAAAAGTGTTTTTTCCACACTAATACAAGTGCAAAAGTGGTTTCCTGCACCAACACAAGTGCGAAAAGTGGTTTTTCAACACTAACACAAGTGCGAAAAGTGGTTTTTCAACACTAACACAAGTGCGAAAAGTGGTTTTTCCACACTAATACAAGTGCAAAAGTGGTTTCCTGCACCAACACAAGTGGGAAAAGTGGTTTTTCAACACTAACACAAGTGCGAAAAGTGGTTTTTCAACACTAACACAAGTGCGAAAAGTGGTTTTTCCACACTAATACAAGTGCAAAAGTGGTTTCCTGCACCAACACAAGTGCGAAAAGTGGTTTTTCAACACTAACACAAGTGCGGAAAGTGGTTTTTCAACACTAACACAAGTACGAAAAGTCGTTTTTCAACACTATCACAAGTGCAAAAAGTGTTTTTTCCACACTAATACAAGTGCAAAAGTGGTTTCCTGCACTAACACAAGTTCGAAAAGTGGTTTTTCAACACTAACACAAATGCGAAAAGTGGTTTTTCAACACTAACACAACTGCGAAAAGTGGTTTTTCCACACTAATACAAGTGCAAAAGTGGTTTCCTGCACCAACACAAGTGCGAAAAGTGGTTTTTCAACACTAACACAAGTGCGAAAACTGGTTTTTCAACACTAACACAAGTGCGAAAAGTCTTTTTTCCACACTAATACAAGTGCAAAAGTGGTTTCCTGCACCAACACAAGTGCGAAAAGTGGTTTTTCAACACTAACACAAGTGCGAAAAGTGGTTTTTCAACACTAACACAAGTGCGAAAAGTGTTTTTTCCACACTAATACAAGTGCAAAAGTGGTTTCCTGCACCAACACAAGTGCGAAAAGTGGTTTTTCAACACTAACACAAGTGCGAAAAGTGGTTTTTCAACACTATCACAAGTGCAAAAAGTGTTTTTTCCACACTAATACAAGTGCAAAAGTGGTTTCCTGCACCAACACAAGTGCGAAAAGTGGTTTTTCAACACTAACACAAGTGCGGAAAGTGGTTTTTCAACACTAACACAAGTGCGAAAAGTGGTTTTTCAACACTATCACAAGTGCAAAAAGTGTTTTTTCCACACTAATACACGTGCAAAAGTGGTTTCCTGCACCAACACAAGTGCGAAAAGTGGTTTTTCAACACTAACACAAGTGCGAAAAGTGGTTTTTCAACACTATCACAAGTGCAAAAAGTGTTTTTTCCACACTAATGCAAGTGCAAAAGTGGTTTCCTGCACCAACACAAGTGCGAAAAGTGGTTTTTCAACACTAACACAAGTGCGGAAAGTGGTTTTTCAACAATAACACAAGTGCGAAAAGTGGTTTTTCAACACTATCACAAGTGCAAAAAGTGTTTTTTCCACACTAATACACGTGCAAAAGTGGTTTCCTGCACCAACACAAGTGCGAAAAGTGGTTTTTCAACACTAACACAAGTGCGAAAAGTGGTTTTTCAACACTAACACAAGTGCGAAAAGTGGTTTTTCAACACGATCACAAGTGCAAAAAGTGGTTTTTCCACACTAATACAAGTGCAAAAGTGGTTTCCTGCACCAACACAAGTGCGAAAAGTGGTTTTTCAACACTAACACAAGTGCGAAAAGTGGTTTTTCAACACTAACACAAGTGCGAAAAGTGGTTTTTCAACACTAACACAAGTGCGAAAAGTGGTTTTTCAACACTAACACAAGTGCGAAAAGTGGTTTTTCAACACTAACACAAGTGCGAAAAGTGGTTTTTCAACACTAACACAAGTGCGAAAAGTGGTTTTTCAACACGATCACAAGTGCAAAAAGTGGTTTTTCCACACTAATACAAGTGCAAAAGTGGTTTCCTGCACCAACACAAGTGCGAAAAGTGGTTTTTCAACACTAACACAAGTGCGAAAAGTAGTTTTTCAACACTATCACAAGTGCAAAAAGTGTTTTTCCGCACTAATCCAAGTGCAAAAGTGGTTTCCTCCACCAACACAAGTGCGAAAAGTGGTTTTTCAACACTAACACAAGTGCGAAAAGTGGTTTTTCAACACTAACACAAGTGCGAAAAGTGTATTTTCCACACTAATACAAGTGCAAAAGTGGTTTCCTGCACCAACACAAGTGCGAAAAGTGGTTCTTCAACACTAACACAAGTGCGAAAAGTGGTTTTTCAACACTATCACAAGTGCAAAAATTGTTTTTTCCACACTAATACAAGTGCAAAAGTGGTTTCCTGCACCAACACAAGTGCGAAAAGTGGTTTTTCAACACTAACACAAGTGCGAAAAGTGGTTTTTCAACACTATCACAAGTGCAAAAAGTGTTTTTCCACACTAATACAAGTGCAAAAGTGGTTTCCTGCACCAACACAAGTGTGAAAAGTGGTTTTTCCACACTAACACAAGTGTTAAAAGTGGTTTTTCAACACTAACACAAGTGCGAAAAGTGGTTTTTCCACACTAATACAAGTGCAAAAGTGGTTTCCTGCACCAACACAAGTGCGAAAAGTGGTTTTTCAACACTAACACAAGTGCGAAAAGTGGTTTTTAAACACTATCACAAGTGCAAAAAGTGTTTTTTCCACACTAATACAAGTGCAAAAGTGGTTTCCTGCACCAACACAAGTGCGAAAAGTGGTTTTTCAACACTAACACAAGTGCGAAAAGTGGTTTTTCCACACTAATACAAGTGCAAAAGTGGTTTCCTGCGCCAACACAAGTGCGAAAAGTGGTTTTTCAACACTAACACAAGTGCGAAAAGTGGTTTTTCAACACTATCACAAGTGCAAAAAGTGTTTTTTCCACACTAATACAAGTGCAAAAGTGGTTTCCTGCACTAACACAAGTTCGAAAAGTGGTTTTTCAACACTAACACAAATGCGAAAAGTGGTTTTTCAACATTAACACAAGTGCGAAAAGTGGTTTTTCCACACTAATACAAGTGCAAAAGTGGTTTCCTGCACCAACACAAGTGCGAAAAGTGGTTTTTCAACACTAACACAAGTGCGAAAAGTGGTTTTTCAACACTAACACAAGTGCGAAAAGTGTTTTTTCCACACTAATACAAGTGCAAAAGTGGTTTCCTGCACCAACGCAAGTGCGAAAAGTGGTTTTTCAACACTAACACAAGTGCGAAAAGTGGTTTTTCAACACTATCACAAGTGCAAAAAGTGTTTTTTCCACACTAAAACAAGTGCAAAAGTGGTTTCCTGCACCAACACAAGTGCGAAAAGTGGTTTTTCAACACTAACACAAGTGCGGAAAGTGGTTTTTCAACACTAACACAAGTGCGAAAAGTGGTTTTTCAACACTATCACAAGTGCAAAAAGTGTTTTTTCCACACTAATACACGTGCAAAAGTGGTTTCCTGAACCAACACAAGTGCGAAAAGTGGTTTTTCAACACTATCACAAGTGCAAAAAGTGTTTTTTCCACACTAATACAAGTGCAAAAGTGGTTTCCTGCACCAACACAAGAGCGAAAAGTGGTTTTTCAACACTAACACAAGTGCGGAAAGTGGTTTTTCAACACTAACACAAGTGCGAAAAGTGGTTTTTCAACACTATCACAAGTGCAAAAAGTGTTTTTCCACACTAATACAAGTGCAAAAGTGGTTTCCTGCACCAACACAAGTGCGAAAAGTGGTTTTTCAACACTAACACAAGTGCGAAAAGTGGTTTTTCAACACTAACACAAGTGCGAAAAGTGGTTTTTCCACACTAATACAAGTGCAAAAGTGGTTTCCTGCACCAACACAAGTGCGAAAAGTGGTTTTTCAACACTAACACAAGCGCGAAAAGTGGTTTTTCAACACTAACACAAGTGCGAAAAGTGGTTTTTCAACACTAACACAAGTGCGAAAAGTGGTTTTTCAACACTAACACAAGTGCGAAAAGTGGTTTTTCCACACTAACACAAGTGCGAAAAGTGGTTTTTCAACACTAACACAAGTGCGAAAAGTGGTTTTTCAACACTAACACAAGTGCAAAAAGTGGTTTTTCAACACTAACACAAGTGCGAAAAGTGGTTTTTCCACACTAATACAAGTGCAAAAGTGGTTTCCTGCACCAACACAAGTGCGAAAAGTGGTTTTTCAACACTAACACAAGCGCGAAAAGTGGTTTTTCAACACTAACACAAGTGCGAAAAGTGGTTTTTCCACACTAATACAAGTGCAAAAGTGGTTTCCTGCACCAACACAAGTGCAAAAAGTGGTTTTTCAACACTAACACAAGTGCGGAAAGTGGTTTTTCAACACTAACACAAGTACGAAAAGTCGTTTTCCAACACTATCACAAGTGCAAAAAGTGTTTTTTCCACACTAATACAAGTGCAAAAGTGGTTTCCTGCACCAACACAAGTGCGAAAAGTGGTTTTTCAACACTAACACAAGTGCGAAAAGTGGTTTTTCAACACTATCACAAGTGCAAAAAGTGTTTTTCCACACTAATACAAGTGCAAAAGTGGTTTCCTGCACCAACACAAGTGCGAAAAGTGGTTTTTCAACACTAACACAAGTGCGAAAAGTGGTTTTTCAACACTATCACAAGTGCAAAAAGTGTTTTTTCCACACTAATACAAGTGCAAAAGTGGTTTCCTGCACCAACACAAGTGCGAAAAGTGGTTTTTCAACACTAACACAAGTGCGAAAAGTGGTTTTTCAACACTAACACAAGTGCGAAAAGTGGTTTTTCCACACTAATACAAGTGCAAAAGTGGTTTCCTGCACCAACACAAGTGGGAAAAGTGGTTTTTCAACACTAACACAAGTGCGAAAAGTGGTTTTTCAACACTAACACAAGTGCGAAAAGTGGTTTTTCCACACTAATACAAGTGCAAAAGTGGTTTCCTGCACCAACACAAGTGCGAAAAGTGGTTTTTCAACACTAACACAAGTGCGGAAAGTGGTTTTTCAACACTAACACAAGTACGAAAAGTCGTTTTTCAACACTATCACAAGTGCAAAAAGTGTTTTTTCCACACTAATACAAGTGCAAAAGTGGTTTCCTGCACTAACACAAGTTCGAAAAGTGGTTTTTCAACACTAACACAAATGCGAAAAGTGGTTTTTCAACACTAACACAACTGCGAAAAGTGGTTTTTCCACACTAATACAAGTGCAAAAGTGGTTTCCTGCACCAACACAAGTGCGAAAAGTGGTTTTTCAACACTAACACAAGTGCGAAAACTGGTTTTTCAACACTAACACAAGTGCGAAAAGTGTTTTTTCCACACTAATACAAGTGCAAAAGTGGTTTCCTGCACCAACACAAGTGCGAAAAGTGGTTTTTCAACACTAACACAAGTGCGAAAAGTGGTTTTTCCACACTAATACAAGTGCAAAAGTGGTTTCCTGCGCCAACACAAGTGCGAAAAGTGGTTTTTCAACACTAACACAAGTGCGAAAAGTGGTTTTTCAACACTATCACAAGTGCAAAAAGTGTTTTTTCCACACTAATACAAGTGCAAAAGTGGTTTCCTGCACTAACACAAGTTCGAAAAGTGGTTTTTCAACACTAACACAAATGCGAAAAGTGGTTTTTCAACATTAACACAAGTGCGAAAAGTGGTTTTTCCACACTAATACAAGTGCAAAAGTGGTTTCCTGCACCAACACAAGTGCGAAAAGTGGTTTTTCAACACTAACACAAGTGCGAAAAGTGGTTTTTCAACACTAACACAAGTGCGAAAAGTGTTTTTTCCACACTAATACAAGTGCAAAAGTGGTTTCCTGCACCAACGCAAGTGCGAAAAGTGGTTTTTCAACACTAACACAAGTGTGAAAAGTGGTTTTTCAACACTATCACAAGTGCAAAAAGTGTTTTTTCCACACTAATACAAGTGCAAAAGTGGTTTCCTGCACCAACACAAGTGCGAAAAGTGGTTTTTCAACACTAACACAAGTGCGGAAAGTGGTTTTTCAACACTAACACAAGTGCGAAAAGTGGTTTTTCAACACTATCACAAGTGCAAAAAGTGTTTTTTCCACACTAATACACGTGCAAAAGTGGTTTCCTGAACCAACACAAGTGCGAAAAGTGGTTTTTCAACACTATCACAAGTGCAAAAAGTGTTTTTTCCACACTAATACAAGTGCAAAAGTGGTTTCCTGCACCAACACAAGAGCGAAAAGTGGTTTTTCAACACTAACACAAGTGCGGAAAGTGGTTTTTCAACACTAACACAAGTGCGAAAAGTGGTTTTTCAACACTATCACAAGTGCAAAAAGTGTTTTTCCACACTAATACAAGTGCAAAAGTGGTTTCCTGCACCAACACAAGTGCGAAAAGTGGTTTTTCAACACTAACACAAGTGCGAAAAGTGGTTTTTCAACACTAACACAAGTGCGAAAAGTGGTTTTTCAACACTATCACAAGTGCAAAAAGTGTTTTTTCCACACTAATACAAGTGCAAAAGTGGTTTCCTGCACCAACACAAGTGCGAAAAGTGGTTTTTCAACACTAACACAAGTGCAAAAAGTGGTTTTTCAACACTAACACAAGTGCGAAAAGTGGTTTTTCCACACTAATACAAGTGCAAAAGTGGTTTCCTGCACCAACACAAGTGCGAAAAGTGGTTTTTCAACACTAACACAAGCGCGAAAAGTGGTTTTTCAACACTAACACAAGTGCGAAAAGTGGTTTTTCCACACTAATACAAGTGCAAAAGTGGTTTCCTGCACCAACACAAGTGCAAAAAGTGGTTTTTCAACACTAACACAAGTGCGGAAAGTGGTTTTTCAACACTAACACAAGTACGAAAAGTCGTTTTCCAACACTATCACAAGTGCAAAAAGTGTTTTTTCCACACTAATACAAGTGCAAAAGTGGTTTCCTGCACCAACACAAGTGCGAAAAGTGGTTTTTCAACACCAACACAAGTGCGAAAAGTGGTTTTTCAACACTATCACAAGTGCAAAAAGTGTTTTTCCACACTAATACAAGTGCAAAAGTGGTTTCCTGCACCAACACAAGTGCGAAAAGTGGTTTTTCAACACTAACACAAGTGCGAAAAGTGGTTTTTCAACACTATCACAAGTGCAAAAAGTGTTTTTTCCACACTAATACAAGTGCAAAAGTGGTTTCCTGCACCAACACAAGTGCGAAAAGTGGTTTTTCAACACTAACACAAGTGCGAAAAGTGGTTTTTCAACACTAACACAAGTGCGAAAAGTGGTTTTTCCACACTAATACAAGTGCAAAAGTGGTTTCCTGCACCAACACAAGTGGGAAAAGTGGTTTTTCAACACTAACACAAGTGCGAAAAGTGGTTTTTCAACACTAACACAAGTGCGAAAAGTGGTTTTTCCACACTAATACAAGTGCAAAAGTGGTTTCCTGCACCAACACAAGTGCGAAAAGTGGTTTTTCAACACTAACACAAGTGCGGAAAGTGGTTTTTCAACACTAACACAAGTACGAAAAGTCGTTTTTCAACACTATCACAAGTGCAAAAAGTGTTTTTTCCACACTAATACAAGTGCAAAAGTGGTTTCCTGCACTAACACAAGTTCGAAAAGTGGTTTTTCAACACTAACACAAATGCGAAAAGTGGTTTTTCAACACTAACACAACTGCGAAAAGTGGTTTTTCCACACTAATACAAGTGCAAAAGTGGTTTCCTGCACCAACACAAGTGCGAAAAGTGGTTTTTCAACACTAACACAAGTGCGAAAACTGGTTTTTCAACACTAACACAAGTGCGAAAAGTGTTTTTTCCACACTAATACAAGTGCAAAAGTGGTTTCCTGCACCAACACAAGTGCGAAAAGTGGTTTTTCAACACTAACACAAGTGCGAAAAGTGGTTTTTCAACACTATCACAAGTGCAAAAAGTGTTTTTTCCACACTAATACAAGTGCAAAAGTGGTTTCCTGCACCAACACGTGCGGAAAGTGGTTTTCCTGGAAAGTCGCAAACCTGACTCCTTCCTCCAAATCCTGGTGGCGTCTGGTCAAATCCGTTTCTGGTGTTTGTTCCCCCTCCATCCCCTCCCTTACCTCAAATGGCCACACAGTTGACATCGCACGTGACAAAGCCGAATGCCTCAACTCTGTGTTCGCCTCGAAATCCTTAGTCCCAAACCCATCTCTCTCTGTTCCCACCTTGCCCAGTCGAACCCAACTGCTCCTGGACTCTGTGTCCTTCTCTCCTGACAAGGTGGAGGAGTTTTTGTCAAACCTCGACTCTGATTCTGCAACTGGACCAGACGGCATCAGCCCACGGGTCTTAAAATCCTGCTCTGCCGCTCTATCTCACCCTCTCTCTGTTCTTTTCACCCTATCTTTTGCTCAAGGTCATCTGCCAGCATCCTGGAAATCAGCTAACATTACCGCTTTACACAAAAAAGGTGCAAAAACAGATCCTTGCAACTACAGACCAATCAGCCTGCTCCCAATTATCAGCAAAGTCATGGAATCCATCATTGCTTCGGATATGAAATCTTTCCTCTTCTCCAATGGCTTGATCTCTGATCATCAATTTGGTTTCAGACCAGGTCACTCTACTCTGGACATGCTGCTTCTGCTGTCTCAACAATGGATGGAGGTACTCAATGCCAAACAGGAAATCAGAGCTGTCTCCCTTGACATATCAAGGGCCTTTGATACGGTCTGGCACCCAGCTCTGCTCACCAAACTCTCCTCCTATGGTATCCATGGAAATCTCCATGCATGGCTTGCGGACTTCCTCTCTGGTCGTAGTCAACGTGTGGCCCTGAATGGATTTCTCTCATCTCCCCTTCCTGTTCAGGCTGGAGTTCCCCAAGGAAGTGTGCTGGGCCCTGTGCTTTTTCTGGTCTTTATCAATGATCTCTCTGACTCTCTGGAAAATCCTCTCTATCTCTTTGCTGATGACTCCACTCTCTGCCGCTCCATTCCTCTTCCCTCAGATCGGCAGTCTGCAGCCTCCTCACTCTCTGAAGACCTGGACAAAATCACAGACTGGTCAAACAAGTGGAACATGTCTTTCAATCCTGCCAAATCTCACTCTCTTACTATGTCTCTCCGAAAAGATCGACTGGAGTAGGTGATAAATGTTGCTTCTGGGACACCTCCGTTTAACATGGGAAATCCCTATCTAATGTCATTTACCCCCCTGTTTTAAAAAAAATCATAAACACCTCTATTTCTCCCTCTATGAACCTATAATCCTTCTCGCCTTATGAACCTATAATCCTTCTCGCCTTATGAACCTATAATCCTTCTCACCTTATGAACCTATAATCCTTCTCGCCTTATGAACCTATGATTTTCTTCCTTTATGAACCTATAATCCTTCTAGCCTTATGAACCTATGATCATTCTCACTTCCATGTAAATTTTACCCTATTCCCCCCACTACCCCCTTAATGTAGTTCCTTAGACCACTCTGCTAATGAGCCTATAAATATATTATCTCTTTCTAACTTTTTTAAGAGTTCCATTCTCCTATAGAACTCATCCCCATCAAGTATATTTATAAAGTATACAGGTTCCTTAACCTTTTGTTGTGAAAGTATAAAGTGGTATGTTTCACGGAGGGTTCTTGTTTGACCTCCTCCTCTCCCACATACCATTTTAAAATTATAATATTTATTATCCGATTGATAACCATTAAAGTTCTCACTCCACTCTAATATATTTTTCTTCCCACCCTCCATTACCCCACTTAACAAATGAATACGTTTATCCGTCTTGAGAACCTTCTGACCAGTGATTCTCTCAACCTCTTGAATCTGATATTTTTCACATTCGTTATGTTTTCCATTTATATACCAAGGTTGATTACACCTCCACTCTTTAGTCTGGTTGATACTTGGTTCTATCATTTATATAATAGTAAAAAAGGTGGCGGTAGCCCGTTAAAATCCCTAACCCCCCTTTTTAACTTATCACTTATATATATATATATCTTATATACTTATATAACCATAAGGGAGACGATCAATTCCATTTTCTAAAATAAACCTCTTATCATCAAAAGCCCCCAATGCTTTCTTATTCACCTCTTCTGAATATAATTGATGTTTATAACTTCTTATTCCATTAATCTTTCTAAACTCTTCTTTCTTTGTTGTTAAACAGTTATAATAATCCTTAAAGTTTATTGTTTCTTTAATGACATTTTTCTTTATACCTTTTAACTTCTTATCAGTCTTTTCAACGTTATTCACAATGTATTTATAAGCATAAGCCTTCGACCTCAATCCCACAAATTCACTCATAACATTTCCTCCCAATTCATCCTTGAACTTTCCAATCACCTTTTTATTTTTAGAAGAGAACAACTCACTCTCTGGACTGTAATTACTTGTATCATAGATATTAATGTCCTTTTTCATATCTGAATAAACATCATCAGTATTAATTTTCAAAATAAAACTATCAGTATCCATATACAACAATGACACATTATCCTTATACTTTGATTTTAGATTAATATAAAAGTAATCATACATTAATGACTTTGACAAGTCAAGAATTGATGTTCCAATGTAAATAGGTTTGTCCATTTCAATACTCTCTTTAACCAAATGGATCGCACAAAAGTTCTCAGTAAAGACCTCAGCTCTAGTAAAACTCGGTCTATTAATTAATTTTGATGCTTGTTCCCAAGATGTTGCTAGTCTGATATTTTGTCTTTTCCTCACATTCTCCATGGTCTTACCAAAGACCGCATTATTCATTAATTTATAAAAGTCTTTCTCAAAATCTGTTTTTGACTCTGTTCTTCTTTGTGTATTAAAATCAATGTACCCCTTTAACCAATGACTTTGATTGAACTTTAGAACCCTGTGGATCTTCTCTACTCTTAGACCTTTTGATAAATATTGTCGCAAATTTCTTTGGTGTAGTACATAATTTTTCTTGTTATATAATGTAGTAAGTAATTTTTCTGTTGATTCACCTATATCAAACGATCGTTGATAATCACTCAACCATTCTTTCTTTGGACTTTCTTTCTCACAAGCAAATGGAAGATCTTTATGTTTGATATGAAGTTCTTCAGGATATTTTAAATCAACCTCAAAATAATAACCAACCTTTGAATCATCCAATTGTTTTTGTGTAGAGATACATACATCTTGTAAAACCTTTGTGTAGTCTTTTTCCTTTACCCATCTTAGTTTCCCATAAGGAAGAGCTTGAGACATTGCCCAGCCATACAAGTTGTTTGCGTCATAGTACATCAAGTAAGAACTCTCTTTCGTTGAATCATAATTTGGAAGATATTTGTTATTTGCTTTTGAGTAGCTGCTCGAGCATACTTGTGAAATTCCACCTCTTTTTGCCTTTTCAATCATCAAAAGCATATCGACATCGGTTATCAAATCCAAATCTTGTTTTGTCATTTTCAACATCGCGCTCCAAGCCAATCCAGGTGCTGTGTAGTAGTGAGCAGGATCCAATCCATATCCAGTGCGACAAACAGATCTAAAGGCTTCAAATACATCGGCCAATAAAAGCACATCAGTTTTGAGATACAAATCGTGATACTCACCAAGATTCTTGATGTTATATTTTTCCCAAACATTTTGTGCGTGTACATAATCTTTATCAGATATATGACTGTTGTTTAATTTGTTATCGAAATTTTCTTTTAAAGGAAGTTGTGTTTCATTGAATCTCTCAAATGAGTCCATATAGTCATAGGGGTAAATTCCCTTTTGTGTTAGAAAATCTTTATCTGAAAAATACTCTGAAAGACATGGAAACTCTTTTAGATTTTGAACCAAGTTAGCCAATGGACTTGCCATGAATTTAAATGTATCAAGAAATCTGATATGAGTAATAGGAGATGTGTGAATTGTTTTTGTGAATGAAATGTATTTCTGATCTGTGTTAGGAATTGCTGAAATGTGTCCAGATGTCTTTGAAAGTTCATTAATAAATAGATGCGTATCATAATGAGCATTGTTATGAAGAAAGACAGGAATGAAAGAGGGGAGTTGATAATTAATATTACAACTTTGATGAGCTGGACCTCTATATTTACCAGTGAGATGACAATGATCTCTAACCTTTAGACCTTCACCAATTTTTTCCTCACAAATATGACAAACATTGTTTTTTCTAAATTCCCTTTTCTGTTCACTCGTCAAAGACATTGGTTTATTAGTTTCTCTCATTATCTTGGTTAATCGGACACAGTCTTTTTCTAGTCGTTTCACAAACTCCTCTGGGGTATTTGAGCCTCTATACTCCTCTAACTTGTTATATTTATCACCAACGGATGATTTGATATAATAACAAAAACCGCAAGGAGTATGTTTTTGATATTTATTTGTGTATGAATCTTTTGGATCTGGAGAAGCAGTATCTATTTTTTCTAGAATACTTTCAAAATCAGCATATATAACAAATGGATGTTTGATCTTTTTATTTTCATCTTTGAATGTGATCTTTGAGCCTTCTTTAGGCATATTGATTACCGTTGATTTATGTTCACCACAATAATTTGAATGTTTATCTAATCTTTCTTGTGTATGGAAGAAGTTAAGACAACGCAAACAAATATATATTTTATTTGTTCTTTTACATACTTGTGGTTTTATTAATTTAGCAATATCTTTAATGTATGTATAATGTGAATTTTCCTCTGAATTAAAATATAGAAGATTAATATGAGTTTGTTTACAATTGTCAGAAAGCTTTAAAACCTGAATGCTGTTTGTTTCTGTTAGACCATAAACATTAACTGATAAATTATTTATCTTTTCAAATTTAGGAATATCATTTAAAGCCATCGGAAACTTTAGATCTTTCGTATTTAATGTATTCTCATATTTTTTATAATGAGATACTCTTTCATCATGAAAATGTGGAGGATGTAAGTGTGCTAGAATAGACCAGAGAAAACATTTATTGTCTTTATTTTTGATATTGATAACTGCTTTTCTATTTTTGATAACACTGGGTAAATCAATGTAGGAAGAAGCTTTTAGAGGATCTGATTTAAGAATATGAATGTCTATGTAAATAATTTTTCCTATATTGAATCCACTTCCTACGATTGAATTATCCACATCTTGCTCTTGTTTAATAAGTTCATCATAGACTCCTGATGTTTTAAAATCTTGATATGAAGATATAAAGTGTGGCTCAGTTCTCATGTATGGTGTATCTATAACTCCTTCGTCCTTTGTCATTTCTAATTTTACTCCCATATAAAATTTAAGTGGTTTCATTTCTTTTAGTGTTTTTTCAATCAACGTTTGAACAACAGGTTTAACTCTTTCTACAGCATCAACTATAGACTCTGGTTCAGGAGGTTTGAAGTTAAAGACTCTTATTTTAATATGTTCTTTGAATGCGCCATCAGAGTTTTTAGTTGTGATAAAATTTGATAAATGTAGAATTGTTTTAAGATGTATTTCGAAGCCTTTCTTGAGGATATTTTTATTACATGCAGAACAGTGTTTTGTTTCCTTCTGAATAGGAGATAGTAGGTGAAGTAGATTAAATGTGTGTTTGTTAGTTTTAAGGTGTCTTTTGTATTGTTTATATTCTTGTTCACAAACATCGCAATACGTTGCTTTGATCATATTTATTTATATAGTAAAATTATACTTAAAACAAAGTGCCTTTTTTAGAGGCTTTTTAAAAGATGAAACTGTGCTTAAAGTAAACACCTTTGAGCTTTTCAACTCGTTTTATGTATATAACTTTACTTAAAGTAAAACACCTTTGAGTTTTTCAACTCGTTTTATGTATATAACTTTACTTAAAGTAAAATACCTTTGAGCTTTTCAACTCGTTTTATGTATATAACTTTACTTAAAGTAAAACACCTTTGAGCTTTTCAACTCGTTTTATGTATATAACTTTACTTAAAGTAAAACACCTTTGAGCTTTTCAACTCGTTTTATGTATATAACTTTACTTAAAGTAAAACACCTTTGAGCTTTTCAACTCGTTTTATGTATATAACTTTACTTAAAGTAAAACACCTTTGAGCTTTTCAACTCGTTTTATGCATATAACTTTACTTAAAGTAAAACACCTTTTTTTTTTTTTAATTTTTTTTTTTTAATTTTATTTTATTTTATTTTTTATTTTTTTTTATTTTTTTTTTATTTATTTATTTATTTTTTTTTTTATTTTTTTTTTATTTTTTTTTTTTTTTTTTTTGTATACAAGATCGAGGCTCGTGAAAGAGCTAACAATAATCACAAAAAAGACAAACCAACTCCTCTCTGGGGGAGCAAGGCCAGAGAGGAGTCGGTAGAAGACAGAAAGACCACCAACCTGCCTGCGGTGAGTGAGTGAAAGGCCCTCGGAGTTGACTACATCGCAGGAGATTCCAATGATTCTGAAAGCTTTGGCCTCAACAGCGTGAAGCCGAGCAAGGTGTGAGGCAGGAGCACCAGCCCAGAGGGGGGAACAGTATTCCATTGAGCTGCGGATGAAAGCCTTGTATGTGGTGAGGAGCTCAGGTGTGCCAAGGAAGGACTTCGCACGACGGAGGATGCCCAGTCGGCGACTGGCTTTGGAGGCGAGCTTGGAAATGTGGTTTTCCCAAGAAAGATCATGGCAGATAGTGAGACCCAAAAGCTTGAGCGACAGAACTTCTTGGAGAGGATTGTTGAGAAAGTAGATGGGAGGGTTGTCCAGTCGGTCCTTTCGGAGAGACATCGTAAGAGTGTGAGATTTATCAGGATTGAAAGACATGTTCCATTTGTTTGCCCAGTCTGTGATTTTGTCCAGGTCTGCAGAGAGTGAGGAGGCTGCAGACTGCTGATCTGAGGGATGAGGAATGGAGCGACATAGAGTAGAGTCATCAGCAAAGAGATAGAGAGGATTTTCAAGAGAGTCAGAGAGATCATTGATGAAGACCAGAAATAGCACAGGGCCCAGAAAGCCAGAAAATAGCACCTTTGAGCTTTTCAACACGTTTTATGTATATAACTTTACTTAAAGTAAAGCGTCTATGTATTAGCCAGAAAGTTTAGATACTCTAGTTCATCAATTTCAATTTCACTATCTGAGTCATCAATAAAGCTACTCTCATAACTATCATTTGAACACAAACTATTAGTATCATAACTATCTTCAGATCCTAGACTCTCAGTATAATAACTCTCAGAGTATTGACTGTTAATATCACTCATTTACATACCATTAAACTTCCATCAATATCTATATATTTTCTTTCATTAGAACTAATAACCACAATATTTTTTACATTAAATGTTATTTTCAAATAATCTCTAATAATCAGAGTACGGAATGATAGTTCACCACTAATATTCATATTATTAATTTCACCCACATCTTTGGGTCTATTAAAGAATATACAAATGTTTCCTCTAGAATCGTTGATGGTTTTATCATTCATTTTCAAAGCTTCTTTATCAATGATCTTTTCAAGCTTTGAGTAAATTGTTAGTAGTAGTGGAGAAACTTTTGTCAAATTTACTTTAATAGAGTTATTAATTAACATAGCTTGTCCTGTAAATTTAATAAAAGGACACATGTTATTCTCCATTATGGGTTTAATCCAAAAATTTCCATATTTATCTTTGTTCAATTTAACATCTTTGACATATTTTTCTATATCTTCCACCGAAGTAGAGATTGATTGAAATTTGTCTTTTGTGTTTTGAAACATTGTATTTATTAGCTAATAAATTTGCGTTTAGTTTAAGTAAAGTTATATACATAAAACGAGTTGAAAAGCTCAAAGGTGTTTTACTTTAAGCACAGTTTCATCTTTAAAAAAGCCTCTAAAAAAGGCACTTTGTTTTAAGTATAATTTTACTATATAAATATGATAAATTCTGAAGGATATTTAGAATTTCCAGACTCTCCATATGATAAATTAGAGAATTGTCCGGCTTGTGGTAGAGTGGGGCTTAATACAGAATCAGAAGCATATAAACAATGTATTTTCTGTGATTATCTTCTAATTAATGATAATAAAAAATATAGAAAAATATATAACTCTTTTAAATTAGAACCAAAAATGAATTACTTTACAAGATTAATAAGAGAGATGAATGTTAAGTATTATGGGGATAATACACCATTTCTTACAAGGGAAGAGACTATTTGTATTGAGGAAATGTATAAGGGTTTAATGATATTTATTATTCAAAATAATTTTAATGGAAATGTTAATACAAGATACTATATAAACAAAATAATGGATTATTTTGAAATTAAACCTGAACTCAGGATAAAATATAGAGTTTCTCAAAAAACTCAAAAAAAGTTAGATGACTTGTTTTCCACATCCGCTTGAACCGACTATTAGACATCTCAATGAATTTGGAAGATTTTTATGGTTATTAAATTTTATCTTATTTTCCCAAACAGGTAAAAAATCATTCATTTATATATTTGGAAAACAAGTCATCTAACTTTTTTTGAGTTTTTTGAGAAACTCTATATTTTATCCTGAGTTCAGGTTTAATTTCAAAATAATCCATTATTTTGTTTATATAGTATCTTGTATTAACATTTCCATTAAAATTATTTTGAATAATAAATATCATTAAACCCTTATACATTTCCTCAATACAAATAGTCTCTTCCCTTGTAAGAAATGGTGTATTATCCCCATAATACTTAACATTCATCTCTCTTATTAATCTTGTAAAGTAATTCATTTTTGGTTCTAATTTAAAAGAGTTATATATTTTTCTATATTTTTTATTATCATTAATTAGAAGATAATCACAGAAAATACATTGTTTATATGCTTCTGATTCTGTATTAAGCCCCACTCTACCACAAGCCGGACAATTCTCTAATTTATCATATGGAGAGTCTGGAAATTCTAAATATCCTTCAGAATTTATCATATTTATATAGTAAAATTATACTTAAAACAAAGTGCCTTTTTTAGAGGCTTTTTTAAAGATGAAACTGTGCTTAAAGTAAAACACCTTTGAGCTTTTCAACTCGTTTTATGTATATAACTTTACTTAAACTAAACGCAAATTTATTAGCTAATAAATACAATGTTTCAAAACACAAAAGACAAATTTCAATCAATCTCTACTTCGGTGGAAGATATAGAAAAATATGTCAAAGATGTTAAATTGAACAAAGATAAATATGGAAATTTTTGGATTAAACCCATAATGGAGAATAACATGTGTCCTTTTATTAAATTTACAGGACAAGCTATGTTAATTAATAACTCTATTAAAGTAAATTTGACAAAAGTTTCTCCACTACTACTAACAATTTACTCAAAGCTTGAAAAGATCATTGATAAAGAAGCTTTGAAAATGAATGATAAAACCATCAACGATTCTAGAGGAAACATTTGTATATTCTTTAATAGACCCAAAGATGTGGGTGAAATTAATAATATGAATATTAGTGGTGAACTATCATTCCGTACTCTGATTATTAGAGATTATTTGAAAATAACATTTAATGTAAAAAATATTGTGGTTATTAGTTCTAATGAAAGAAAATATATAGATATTGATGGAAGTTTAATGGTATGTAAATGAGTGATATTAACAGTCAATACTCTGAGAGTTATTATACTGAGAGTCTAGGATCTGAAGATAGTTATGATACTAATAGTTTGTGTTCAAATGATAGTTATGAGAGTAGCTTTATTGATGACTCAGATAGTGAAATTGAAATTGATGAACTAGAGTATCTAAACTTTCTGGCTAATACATAGACGCTTTACTTTAAGTAAAGTTATATACATAAAACGTGTTGAAAAGCTCAAAGGTGCTATTTTCTGGCTTTCTGGGCCCTGTGCTATTTCTGGTCTTCATCAATGATCTCTCTGACTCTCTTGAAAATCCTCTCTATCTCTTTGCTGATGACTCTACTCTATGTCGCTCCATTCCTCATCCCTCAGATCAGCAGTCTGCAGCCTCCTCACTCTCTGCAGACCTGGACAAAATCACAGACTGGGCAAACAAATGGAACATGTCTTTCAATCCTGATAAATCTCACACTCTTACGATGTCTCTCCGAAAGGACCGACTGGACAACCCTCCCATCTACTTTCTCAACAATCCTCTCCAAGAAGTTCTGTCGCTCAAGCTTTTGGGTCTCACTATCTGCCATGATCTTTCTTGGGAAAACCACATTTCCAAGCTCGCCTCCAAAGCCAGTCGCCGACTGGGCATCCTCCGTCGTGCGAAGTCCTTCCTTGGCACACCTGAGCTCCTCACCACATACAAGGCTTTCATCCGCAGCTCAATGGAATACTGTTCCCCCCTCTGGGCTGGTGCTCCTGCCTCACACCTTGCTCGGCTTCACGCTGTTGAGGCCAAAGCTTTCAGAATCATTGGAATCTCCTGCGATGTAGTCAACTCCGAGGGCCTTTCACTCACTCACCGCAGGCAGGTTGGTGGTCTTTCTGTCTTCTACCGACTCCTCTCTGGCCTTGCTCCCCCAGAGAGGAGTTGGTTTGTCTTTTTTGTGATTATTGTTAGCTCTTTCACGAGCCTCGATCTTGTATACAAAAAAAATAAAAATAAAAATAAAAAAAAAAAAAAAAATAAAAAAAAAAAAATAAATAAAAAATAAATAAAAAAAAATAAAAAATAAAATAAAATAAAATAAAAAAAAAAAAATTAAAAAAAAAAAAGGTGTTTTACTTTAAGTAAAGTTATATGCATAAAACGAGTTGAAAAGCTCAAAGGTGTTTTACTTTAAGTAAAGTTATATACATAAAACGAGTTGAAAAGCTCAAAGGTGTTTTACTTTAAGTAAAGTTATATACATAAAACGAGTTGAAAAGCTCAAAGGTGTTTTACTTTAAGTAAAGTTATATACATAAAACGAGTTGAAAAGCTCAAAGGTGTTTTACTTTAAGTAAAGTTATATACATAAAACGAGTTGAAAAGCTCAAAGGTATTTTACTTTAAGTAAAGTTATATACATAAAACGAGTTGAAAAACTCAAAGGTGTTTTACTTTAAGTAAAGTTATATACATAAAACGAGTTGAAAAGCTCAAAGGTGTTTACTTTAAGCACAGTTTCATCTTTTAAAAAGCCTCTAAAAAAGGCACTTTGTTTTAAGTATAATTTTACTATATAAATAAATATGATCAAAGCAACGTATTGCGATGTTTGTGAACAAGAATATAAACAATACAAAAGACACCTTAAAACTAACAAACACACATTTAATCTACTTCACCTACTATCTCCTATTCAGAAGGAAACAAAACACTGTTCTGCATGTAATAAAAATATCCTCAAGAAAGGCTTCGAAATACATCTTAAAACAATTCTACATTTATCAAATTTTATCACAACTAAAAACTCTGATGGCGCATTCAAAGAACATATTAAAATAAGAGTCTTTAACTTCAAACCTCCTGAACCAGAGTCTATAGTTGATGCTGTAGAAAGAGTTAAACCTGTTGTTCAAACGTTGATTGAAAAAACA
Source organism: Myxine glutinosa (assembly GCF_964187855.1). Lineage (NCBI taxonomy): Eukaryota > Metazoa > Chordata > Myxini > Myxiniformes > Myxinidae > Myxine > Myxine glutinosa. The sequence continues at coordinate 215,683 of NW_027616533.1, forward strand.
CTAAAAGAAATGAAACCACTTAAATTTTATATGGGAGTAAAATTAGAAATGACAAAGGACGAAGGAGTTATAGATACACCATACATGAGAACTGAGCCACACTTTATATCTTCATATCAAGATTTTAAAACATCAGGAGTCTATGATGAACTTATTAAACAAGAGCAAGATGTGGATAATTCAATCGTAGGAAGTGGATTCAATATAGGAAAAATTATTTACATAGACATTCATATTCTTAAATCAGATCCTCTAAAAGCTTCTTCCTACATTGATTTACCCAGTGTTATCAAAAATAGAAAAGCAGTTATCAATATCAAAAATAAAGACAATAAATGTTTTCTCTGGTCTATTCTAGCACACTTACATCCTCCACATTTTCATGATGAAAGAGTATCTCATTATAAAAAATATGAGATTACATTAAATACGAAAGATCTAAAGTTTCCGATGGCTTTAAATGATATTCCTAAATTTGAAAAGATAAATAATTTATCAGTTAATGTTTATGGTCTAACAGAAACAAACAGCATTCAGGTTTTAAAGCTTTCTGACAATTGTAAACAAACTCATATTAATCTTCTATATTTTAATTCAGAGGAAAATTCACATTATACATACATTAAAGATATTGCTAAATTAATAAAACCACAAGTATGTAAAAGAACAAATAAAATATATATTTGTTTGCGTTGTCTTAACTTCTTCCATACACAAGAAAGATTAGATAAACATTCAAATTATTGTGGTGAACATAAATCAACGGTAATCAATATGCCTAAAGAAGGCTCAAAGATCACATTCAAAGATGAAAATAAAAAGATCAAACATCCATTTGTTATATATGCTGATTTTGAAAGTATTCTAGAAAAAATAGATACTGCTTCTCCAGATCCAAAAGATTCATACACAAATAAATATCAAAAACATACTCCTTGCGGTTTTTGTTATTATATCAAATCATCCGTTGGTGATAAATATAACAAGTTAGAGGAGTATAGAGGCTCAAATACCCCAGAGGAGTTTGTGAAACGACTAGAAAAAGACTGTGTCCGATTAACCAAGATAATGAGAGAAACTAATAAACCAATGTCTTTGACGAGTGAACAGAAAAGGGAATTTAGAAAAAACAATGTTTGTCATATTTGTGAGGAAAAAATTGGTGAAGGTCTAAAGGTTAGAGATCATTGTCATCTCACTGGTAAATATAGAGGTCCAGCTCATCAAAGTTGTAATATTAATTATCAACTCCCCTCTTTCATTCCTGTCTTTCTTCATAACAATGCTCATTATGATACGCATCTATTTATTAATGAACTTTCAAAGACATCTGGACACATTTCAGCAATTCCTAACACAGATCAGAAATACATTTCATTCACAAAAACAATTCACACATCTCCTATTACTCATATCAGATTTCTTGATACATTTAAATTCATGGCAAGTCCATTGGCTAACTTGGTTCAAAATCTAAAAGAGTTTCCATGTCTTTCAGAGTATTTTTCAGATAAAGATTTTCTAACACAAAAGGGAATTTACCCCTATGACTATATGGACTCATTTGAGAGATTCAATGAAACACAACTTCCTTTAAAAGAAAATTTCGATAACAAATTAAACAACAGTCATATATCTGATAAAGATTATGTACACGCACAAAATGTTTGGGAAAAATATAACATCAAGAATCTTGGTGAGTATCACGATTTGTATCTCAAAACTGATGTGCTTTTATTGGCCGATGTATTTGAAGCCTTTAGATCTGTTTGTCGCACTGGATATGGATTGGATCCTGCTCACTACTACACAGCACCTGGATTGGCTTGGAGCGCGATGTTGAAAATGACAAAACAAGATTTGGATTTGATAACCGATGTCGATATGCTTTTGATGATTGAAAAGGCAAAAAGAGGTGGAATTTCACAAGTATGCTCGAGCAGCTACTCAAAAGCAAATAACAAATATCTTCCAAATTATGATTCAACGAAAGAGAGTTCTTACTTGATGTACTATGACGCAAACAACTTGTATGGCTGGGCAATGTCTCAAGCTCTTCCTTATGGGAAACTAAGATGGGTAAAGGAAAAAGACTACACAAAGGTTTTACAAGATGTATGTATCTCTACACAAAAACAATTGGATGATTCAAAGGTTGGTTATTATTTTGAGGTTGATTTAAAATATCCTGAAGAACTTCATATCAAACATAAAGATCTTCCATTTGCTTGTGAGAAAGAAAGTCCAAAGAAAGAATGGTTGAGTGATTATCAACGATCGTTTGATATAGGTGAATCAACAGAAAAATTACTTACTACATTATATAACAAGAAAAATTATGTACTACACCAAAGAAATTTGCGACAATATTTATCAAAAGGTCTAAGAGTAGAGAAGATCCACAGGGTTCTAAAGTTCAATCAAAGTCATTGGTTAAAGGGGTACATTGATTTTAATACACAAAGAAGAACAGAGTCAAAAACAGATTTTGAGAAAGACTTTTATAAATTAATGAATAATGCGGTCTTTGGTAAGACCATGGAGAATGTGAGGAAAAGACAAAATATCAGACTAGCAACATCTTGGGAACAAGCATCAAAATTAATTAATAGACCGAGTTTTACTAGAGCTGAGGTCTTTACTGAGAACTTTTGTGCGATCCATTTGGTTAAAGAGAGTATTGAAATGGACAAACCTATTTACATTGGAACATCAATTCTTGACTTGTCAAAGTCATTAATGTATGATTACTTTTATATTAATCTAAAATCAAAGTATAAGGATAATGTGTCATTGTTGTATATGGATACTGATAGTTTTATTTTGAAAATTAATACTGATGATGTTTATTCAGATATGAAAAAGGACATTAATATCTATGATACAAGTAATTACAGTCCAGAGAGTGAGTTGTTCTCTTCTAAAAATAAAAAGGTGATTGGAAAGTTCAAGGATGAATTGGGAGGAAATGTTATGAGTGAATTTGTGGGATTGAGGTCGAAGGCTTATGCTTATAAATACATTGTGAATAACGTTGAAAAGACTGATAAGAAGTTAAAAGGTATAAAGAAAAATGTCATTAAAGAAACAATAAACTTTAAGGATTATTATAACTGTTTAACAACAAAGAAAGAAGAGTTTAGAAAGATTAATGGAATAAGAAGTTATAAACATCAATTATATTCAGAAGAGGTGAATAAGAAAGCATTGGGGGCTTTTGATGATAAGAGGTTTATTTTAGAAAATGGAATTGATCGTCTCCCTTATGGTTATATAAGTATATAAGATATATATATATATAAGTGATAAGTTAAAAAGGGGGGTTAGGGATTTTAACGGGCTACCGCCACCTTTTTTACTATTATATAAATGATAGAACCAAGTATCAACCAGACTAAAGAGTGGAGGTGTAATCAACCTTGGTATATAAATGGAAAACATAACGAATGTGAAAAATATCAGATTCAAGAGGTTGAGAGAATCACTGGTCAGAAGGTTCTCAAGACGGATAAACGTATTCATTTGTTAAGTGGGGTAATGGAGGGTGGGAAGAAAAATATATTAGAGTGGAGTGAGAACTTTAATGGTTATCAATCGGATAATAAATATTATAATTTTAAAATGGTATGTGGGAGAGGAGGAGGTCAAACAAGAACCCTCCGTGAAACATACCACTTTATACTTTCACAACAAAAGGTTAAGGAACCTGTATACTTTATAAATATACTTGATGGGGATGAGTTCTATAGGAGAATGGAACTCTTAAAAAAGTTAGAAAGAGATAATATATTTATAGGCTCATTAGCAGAGTGGTCTAAGGAACTACATTAAGGGGGTAGTGGGGGGAATAGGGTAAAATTTACATGGAAGTGAGAATGATCATAGGTTCATAAGGCTAGAAGGATTATAGGTTCATAAAGGAAGAAAATCATAGGTTCATAAGGCGAGAAGGATTATAGGTTCATAAGGTGAGAAGGATTATAGGTTCATAAGGCGAGAAGGATTATAGGTTCATAAGGCGAGAAGGATTATAGGTTCATAGAGGGAGAAATAGAGGTGTTTATGATTTTTTTTAAAACAGGGGGGTAAATGACATTAGATAGGGATTTCCCATGTTAAACGGAGGTGTCCCAGAAGCAACATTTATCACCTACTGACTGGACAACCCTCCCATCTACTTTCTCAACAATCCTCTCCAAGAAGTTCTGTCACTCAAGCTTTTGGGTCTCACTATCTGCCATGATCTTTCTTGGGAAAACCACATTTCCAAGCTGGCCTCCAAAGCCAGTCGCCGACTGGGCATCCTCCGTCGTGCGAAGTCCTTCCTCGGCACACCTGAGCTCCTCACCACTTACAAGGCTTTCATCCGCAGCTCAATGGAATACTGTTCTCCCCTATGGGCTGGTGCTCCTGCCTCACACCTGGCTCGGCTTCACGCTGTTGAATCCAAAGCTTTCAAAATCATTGGAATCTCCCGCGATGAAGCTATCTCTGAGGGCCTTTCACTCACTCACCGCAGGCAGGTAGGTGGTCTTTCTGTCTTCTACCGACTCCTCTCCGGCCTTGCTCCCCCAGCTCTCTCTGTGCTCTGTCCCCCAAATATTCCTACAGGTCGCACAAGATCTGCCAGCAACCCTCTGATGGTTAAACTGCCGAAATCTCGGCTCTCTGCTCACCTTCACTCTTTCATTCCTCTTTTCTCCCGCCTGTGGAACAAACTCCCACACTCCCTTCAATCCCTCTCCTCCCTCCAGGTCTTTAAAACAGCTGTTCACCACCATCTCTTATCTTCCCCCATCCATAACCTTGATCTTTTCTACCCCCACTAATTCACCCCAGATCCACCTTGTTTGAAATTCCAACTTATTTCCTGGAAATCCTGGCAGTGTCCATATGTTTATACCTCTCCCACCCCCCACCCCCCCTTCACATGCCTCCCCCCCTTCACATGCCTCCCCCCCTTCACATGCCTCCCCCCCAAAGCCCTCTCCCTCCCACAGATCTCTCGATGTCTCCATGTCTCTCGGTCCCTGCTCTCAAATGTTGTGTTTGTGTCCTTCCCCCTCTCTCCCCATCTTGTCTACCGCTCCCGATGTTATTTGTTTTATGTGTCTGTTTGTCTTTCTGTGTGATTAATGTTCGCTCTTTCACGAGCCTCGATCTTGTATACAAAAAAAAAAAAAAAAAACACAAGTGCGAAAAGTGGTTTTTCAACACTAACACAAGTGCGGAAAGTGGTTTTTCAACACTAACACAAGTGCGAAAAGTGGTTTTTCAACACTATCACAAGTGCAAAAAGTGTTTTTTCCACACTAATACATGTGCAAAAGTGGTTTCCTGCACCAACACAAGTGCGAAAAGTGGTTTTTCAACACTAACACAAGTGCGAAAAGTGGTTTTTCAACACTATCACAAGTGCAAAAAGTGTTTTTCCACACTAATACAAGTGCAAAAGTGGTTTCCTGCACCAACACAAGTGCGAAAAGTGGTTTTTCAACACTAACACAAGTGCGAAAAGTGGTTTTTCAACACTATCACAAGTGCAAAAAGTGTTTTTTCCACACTAATACAAGTGCAAAAGTGGTTTCCTGCACCAACACAAGTGCGAAAAGTGGTTTTTCAACACTAACACAAGTGCGAAAAGTGGTTTTTCCACACTAATACAAGTGCAAAAGTGGTTTCCTGCGCCAACACAAGTGCGAAAAGTGGTTTTTCAACACTAACACAAGTGCGAAAAGTGGTTTTTCAACACTATCACAAGTGCAAAAAGTGTTTTTTCCACACTAATACAAGTGCAAAAGTGGTTTCCTGCACTAACACAAGTTCGAAAAGTGGTTTTTCAACACTAACACAAATGCGAAAAGTGGTTTTTCAACACTAACACAAGTGCGAAAAGTGGTTTTTCCACACTAATACAAGTGCAAAAGTGGTTTCCTGCACCAACACAAGTGCGAAAAGTGGTTTTTCAACACTAACACAAGTGCGAAAAGTGGTTTTTCAACACTAACACAAGTGCGAAAAGTGTTTTTTCCACACTAATACAAGTGCAAAAGTGGTTTCCTGCACCAACACAAGTGCGAAAAGTGGTTTTTCAACACTAACACAAGTGCGAAAAGTGGTTTTTCAACACTATCACAAGTGCAAAAAGTGTTTTTTCCACACTAATACAAGTGCAAAAGTGGTTTCCTGCACCAACACAAGTGCGAAAAGTGGTTTTTCAACACTAACACAAGTGCGGAAAGTGGTTTTTCAACACTAACACAAGTGCGAAAAGTGGTTTTTCAACACTATCACAAGTGCAAAAAGTGTTTTTTCCACACTAATACACGTGCAAAAGTGGTTTCCTGCACCAACACAAGTGCGAAAAGTGGTTTTTCAACACTAACACAAGTGCGAAAAGTGGTTTTTCAACACTAACACAAGTGTGAAAAGTGGTTTTTCAACACGATCACAAGTGCAAAAAGTGGTTTTTCCACACTAATACAAGTGCAAAAGTGGTTTCCTGCACCAACACAAGTGCGAAAAGTGGTTTTTCAACACTAACACAAGTGCGAAAAGTGGTTTTTCAACACTAACACAAGTGCGAAAAGTGGTTTTTCAACACTAACACAAGTGCGAAAAGTGGTTTTTCAACACTAACACAAGTGCGAAAAGTGGTTTTTCAACACTAACACAAGTGCGAAAAGTGGTTTTTCAACACTAACACAAGTGCGAAAAGTGGTTTTTCAACACAAGTGCAAAAAGTGGTTTTTTCCACACTAATACAAGTGCAAAAGTGGTTTCCTGCACCAACACAAGTGCGAAAAGTGGTTTTTCAACACTAACACAAGTGCGAAAAGTAGTTTTTCAACACTATCACAAGTGCAAAAAGTGTTTTTCCGCACTAATCTAAGTGCAAAAGTGGTTTCCTGCACCAACACAAGTGCGAAAAGTGGTTTTTCAACACTAACACAAGTGCGAAAAGTGGTTTTTCAACACTAATACAAGTGCAAAAGTGGTTTCCTGCACCAACACAAGTGCGAAAAGTGGTTCTTCAACACTAACACAAGTGCGAAAAGTGGTTTTTCAACACTATCACAAGTGCAAAAATTGTTTTTTCCACACTAATACAAGTGCAAAAGTGGTTTCCTGCACCAACACAAGTGCGAAAAGTGGTTTTTCAACACTAACACAAGTGTGAAAAGTGGTTTTTCAACACTATCACAAGTGCAAAAAGTGTTTTTCCACACTAATACAAGTGCAAAAGTGGTTTCCTGCACCAACACAAGTGTGAAAAGTGGTTTTTCAACACTAACACAAGTGTTAAAAGTGGTTTTTCAACACTAACACAAGTGCGAAAAGTGGTTTTTCCACACTAATACAAGTGCAAAAGTGGTTTCCTGCACCAACACAAGTGCGAAAAGTGGTTTTTCAACACTAACACAAGTGCGAAAAGTGGTTTTTCAACACTATCACAAGTGCAAAAAGTGTTTTTTCCACACTAATACAAGTGCAAAAGTGGTTTCCTGCACCAACACAAGTGCGAAAAGTGGTTTTTCAACACTAACACAAGTGCGAAAAGTGGTTTTTCCACACTAATACAAGTGCAAAAGTGGTTTCCTGCGCAAACACAAGTGCGAAAAGTGGTTTTTCAACACTAACACAAGTGCGAAAAGTGGTTTTTCAACACTATCACAAGTGCAAAAAGTGTTTTTTCCACACTAATACAAGTGCAAAAGTGGTTTCCTGCACTAACACAAGTTCGAAAAGTGGTTTTTCAACACTAACACAAATGCGAAAAGTGGTTTTTCAACACTAACACAAGTGCGAAAAGTGGTTTTTCCACACTAATACAAGTGCAAAAGTGGTTTCCTGCACCAACACAAGTGCGAAAAGTGGTTTTTCAACACTAACACAAGTGCGAAAAGTGGTTTTTCAACACTAACACAATTGCGAAAAGTGTTTTTTCCACACTAATACAAGTGCAAAAGTGGTTTCCTGCACCAACACAAGTGCGAAAAGTGGTTTTTCAACACTAACACAAGTGCGAAAAGTGGTTTTTCAACACTATCACAAGTGCAAAAAGTGTTTTTTCCACACTAATACAAGTGCAAAAGTGGTTTCCTGCACCAACACAAGTGCGAAAAGTGGTTTTTCAACACTAACACAAGTGCGGAAAGTGGTTTTTCAACACTAACACAAGTGCGAAAAGTGGTTTTTCAACACTATCACAAGTGCAAAAAGTGTTTTTTCCACACTAATACACGTGCAAAAGTGGTTTCCTGCACCAACACAAGTGCGAAAAGTGGTTTTTCAACACTATCACAAGTGCAAAAAGTGTTTTTTCCACACTAATACAAGTGCAAAAGTGGTTTCCTGCACCAACACAAGAGCGAAAAGTGGTTTTTCAACACTAACACAAGTGCGGAAAGTGGTTTTTCAACACTAACACAAGTGCGAAAAGTGATTTTTCAACACTATCACAAGTGCAAAAAGTGTTTTTCCACACTAATACAAGTGCAAAAGTGGTTTCCTGCACCAACACAAGTGCGAAAAGTTTTTTTTCAACACTAACACAAGTGCGAAAAGTGGTTTTTCAACACTATCACAAGTGCAAAAAGTGTTTTTTCCACACTAATACAAGTGCAAAAGTGGTTTCCTGCACCAACACAAGTGCGAAAAGTGGTTTTTCAACACTAACACAAGTGCAAAAAGTGGTTTTTCAACACTAACACAAGTGCGAAAAGTGGTTTTTCCACACTAATACAAGTGCAAAAGTGGTTTCCTGCACCAACACAAGTGCGAAAAGTGGTTTTTCAACACTAACACAAGCGCGAAAAGTGGTTTTTCAACACTAACACAAGTGCGAAAAGTGGTTTTTTCCACACTAATACAAGTGCAAAAGTGGTTTCCTGCACCAACACAAGTGCAAAAAGTGGTTTTTCAACACTAACACAAGTGCGGAAAGTGGTTTTTCAACACTAACACAAGTACGAAAAGTCGTTTTTCAACACTACCACAAGTGCAAAAAGTGTTTTTTCCACACTAATACAAGTGCAAAAGTGGTTTCCTGCACCAACACAAGTGCGAAAAGTGGTTTTTCAACACTAACACAAGTGCGAAAAGTGGTTTTTCAACACTATCACAAGTGCAAAAAGTGTTTTTCCACACTAATACAAGTGCAAAAGTGGTTTCCTGCACCAACACAAGTGCGAAAAGTGGTTTTTCAACACTAACACATGTGCGAAAAGTGGTTTTTCAACACTATCACAAGTGCAAAAAGTGTTTTTTCCACACTAATACAAGTGCAAAAGTGGTTTCCTGCACCAACACAAGTGCGAAAAGTGGTTTTTCAACACTAACACAAGTGCGAAAAGTGGTTTTTCAACACTAACACAAGTGCGAAAAGTGGTTTTTCCACACTAATACAAGTGCAAAAGTGGTTTCCTGCACCAACACAAGTGCGAAAAGTGGTTTTTCAACACTAACACAAGTGCGAAAAGTGGTTTTTCAACACTAACACAAGTGCGAAAAGTGGTTTTTCCACACTAATACAAGTGCAAAAGTGGTTTCCTGCACCAACACAAGTGCGAAAAGTGGTTTTTCAACACTAACACAAGTGCGGAAAGTGGTTTTTCAACACTAACACAAGTACGAAAAGTCGTTTTTCAACACTATCACAAGTGCAAAAAGTGTTTTTTCCACACTAATACAAGTGCAAAAGTGGTTTCCTGCACTAACACAAGTTCGAAAAGTGGTTTTTCAACACTAACACAAATGCGAAAAGTGGTTTTTCAACACTAACACAACTGCGAAAAGTGGTTTTTCCACACTAATACAAGTGCAAAAGTGGTTTCCTGCACCAACACAAGTGCGAAAAGTGGTTTTTCAACACTAACACAAGTGCGAAAACTGGTTTTTCAACACTAACACAAGTGCGAAAAGTGTTTTTTCCACACTAATACAAGTGCAAAAGTGGTTTCCTGAACCAACACAAGTGCGAAAAGTGGTTTTTCAACACTAACACAAGTGCGAAAAGTGGTTTTTCAACACTATCACAAGTGCAAAAAGTGTTTTTTCCACACTAATACAAGTGCAAAAGTGGTTTCCTGCACCAACACGTGCGGAAAGTGGTTTTCCTGGAAAGTCGCAAACCTGTCTCCTTCCTCCAAATCCTGGTGGCGTCTGGTCAAATCCGTTTCTGGTGTTTGTTCCCCCTCCATCCCCTCCCTTACCTCAAATGGCCACACAGTTGACATCGCACGTGACAAAGCCGAATGCCTCAACTCTGTGTTCGCCTCGAAATCCTTAGTCCCAAACCCATCTCTCTCTGTTCCCACCTTTCCCAGTCGAACCCAACTGCTCCTGGACTCTGTGTCCTTCTCTCCTGACAAGGTGGAGGAGTTTTTGTCAAACCTCGACTCTGATTCTGCAACTGGACCAGACGGCATCAGCCCACGGGTCTTAAAATCCTGCTCTGCCGCTCTATCTCACCCTCTCTCTGTTCTTTTCACCCTATCTTTTGCTCAAGGTCATCTGCCAGCATCCTGGAAATCAGCTAACATTACCGCTTTACACAAAAAAGGTGCAAAAACAGATCCTTGCAACTACAGACCAATCAGCCTGCTCCCAATTATCAGCAAAGTCATGGAATCCATCATTGCTTCGGATATGAAATCTTTCCTCTTCTCCAATGGCTTGATCTCTGATCATCAATTTGGTTTCAGACCAGGTCACTCTACTCTGGACATGCTGCTTCTGCTGTCTCAACAATGGATGGAGGTACTCAATGCCAAACAGGAAATCAGAGCTGTCTCCCTTGACATATCAAGGGCCTTTGATACGGTCTGGCACCCAGCTCTGCTCACCAAACTCTCCTCCTATGGTATCCATGGAAATCTCCATGCATGGCTTGCGGACTTCCTCTCTGGTCGTAGTCAACGTGTGGCCCTGAATGGATTTCTCTCATCTCCCCTTCCTGTTCAGGCTGGAGTTCCCCAAGGAAGTGTGCTGGGCCCTGTGCTTTTTCTGGTCTTTATCAATGATCTCTCTGACTCTCTGGAAAATCCTCTCTATCTCTTTGCTGATGACTCCACTCTCTGCCGCTCCATTCCTCTTCCCTCAGATCGGCAGTCTGCAGCCTCCTCACTCTCTGAAGACCTGGACAAAATCACAGACTGGTCAAACAAGTGGAACATGTCTTTCAATCCTGCCAAATCTCACTCTCTTACTATGTCTCTCCGAAAAGATCGACTGGACAACCCTCCCATCTACTTTCTCAACAATCCTCTCCAAGAAGTTCTGTCACTCAAGCTTTTGGGTCTCACTATCTGCCATGATCTTTCTTGGGAAAACCACATTTCCAAGCTGGCCTCCAAAGCCAGTCGCCGACTGGGCATCCTCCGTCGTGCGAAGTCCTTCCTCGGCACACCTGAGCTCCTCACCACTTACAAGGCTTTCATCCGCAGCTCAATGGAATACTGTTCTCCCCTATGGGCTGGTGCTCCTGCCTCACACCTGGCTCGGCTTCACGCTGTTGAATCCAAAGCTTTCAAAATCATTGGAATCTCCCGCGATGAAGCTATCTCTGAGGGCCTTTCACTCACTCACCGCAGGCAGGTAGGTGGTCTTTCTGTCTTCTACCGACTCCTCTCCGGCCTTGCTCCCCCAGCTCTCTCTGTGCTCTGTCCCCCAAATATTCCTACAGGTCGCACAAGATCTGCCAGCAACCCTCTGATGGTTAAACTGCCGAAATCTCGGCTCTCTGCTCACCTTCACTCTTTCATTCCTCTTTTCTCCCGCCTGTGGAACAAACTCCCACACTCCCTTCAATCCCTCTCCTCCCTCCAGGTCTTTAAAACAGCTGTTCACCACCATCTCTTATCTTCCCCCATCCATAACCTTGATCTTTTCTACCCCCACTAATTCACCCCAGATCCACCTTGTTTGAAATTCCAACTTATTTCCTGGAAATCCTGGCAGTGTCCATATGTTTATACCTCTCCCACCCCCCCCCCTTCACATGCCTCCCCCCCCTTCACATGCCTCCCCCCCTTCACATGCCTCCCCCCCAAAGCCCTCTCCCTCCCACAGATCTCTCGATGTCTCCATGTCTCTCGGTCCCTGCTCTCAAATGTTGTGTTTGTGTCCTTCCCCCTCTCTCCCCATCTTGTCTACCGCTCCCGATGTTATTTGTTTTATGTGTCTGTTTGTCTTTCTGTGTGATTAATGTTCGCTCTTTCACGAGCCTCGATCTTGTATACAAAAAAAAACAAAAAAAACACAAGTGCGAAAAGTGGTTTTTCAACACTAACACAAGTGTGGAAAGTGGTTTTTCAACACTAACACAAGTGCGAAAAGTGGTTTTTCAACACTATCACAAGTGCAAAAAGTGTTTTTTCCACACTAATACACGTGCAAAAGTGGTTTCCTGCACCAACACAAGTGCGAAAAGTGGTTTTTCAACACTATCACAAGTGCAAAAAGTGTTTTTTCCACACTAATACAAGTGCAAAATTGGTTTCCTGCACCAACACAAGAGCGAAAAGTGGTTTTTCAACACTAACACAAGTGCGAAAAGTGGTTTTTCAACACTAACACAAGTGCGAAAAGTGGTTTTTCCACACTAATACAAGTGCAAAAGTAGTTTCCTGCACCAACACAAGTGCGAAAAGTGGTTTTTCAACACTAACACAAGTGCGAAAAGTGGTTTTTCAACACTATCACAAGTGCAAAAAGTGTTTTTTCCACACTAATACAAGTGCAAAAGTGGTTTCCTGCACCAACACAAGTGCGAAAAGTGGTTTTTCAACACTAACACAAGTGCGGAAAGTGGTTTTTCAACACTAGCACAAGTGCGAAAAGTCGTTTTCAACACTATCACAAGTGCAAAAAGTGTTTTTTCCACACTAATACAAGCGCAAAAGTGGTTTCCTGCACCCACACAAGTGCGAAAAGTGGTTTTTCAACACTAACACAAGTGCGAAAAGTGGTTTTTCCACACTAATACAAGTGCAAAAGTGGTTTCCTGCACCAACACAAGTGCGAAAAGTGGTTTTTCAACACCTCGAAATCTGTGCTGAAATCTGTGCGATTCGACGTTCTGTTCGCTTGGCCGGCAGGGTTCAGGGGGGTGTGTTACAAATGAAGAAGCCACCTACCGTTGTGGGTGGCGTGGACTCAGGACTGCTGGGAGCTGTTGCTCCCGATTATCGCGGCGAGAACTCTTCGTTCCAAATGCCCACCCCCAGTCCCGCTGTGCCAACGAGCTCAGCGACAGCTGCTAGTAGCGCACCCATTGTTGAGAGTGCGCCGGCACCCAAAAAACGTGATATTCCAATCACACTAATACAAGTGCGAAAAGTGGTTTTTCAACACTAACACAAGTGCCAAAAGTGGTTTTTCAACACTATCACAAGTGAAAAAAGTGTTTATTCCACACTAATACAAGTGCAAAAGTAGTTTCCTGCACCAACACAAGTGCGAAAAGTGGTTTTTCAACACTAACACAAGTGCGAAAAGTGGTTTTTCAACACTAATACAAGTGCAAAAAGTGGGTTTTCCACAATAATACAAGTGCAAAAGTGGTTTCCTGCACCAACACAAGTGCGAAAAGTGGTTTTTCAATACTAACACAAGTGCCAAAAGTGGTTTTTCAACACTATCACAAGTGCAAAAAGTGTTTTTTCCACACTAATACAAGTGCAAAAGTGGTTTCCTGCACCAACACAAGTGCGAAAAGTGGTTTTTCAACACTAACTAACACAAGTGCGAATAGTGGTTTTTCAACACTAACACAAGTGCGAAAAGTGGTTTTTCAACACTAACACAAGTGCGAAAAGTGGTTTTTCAACACTAACACAAGTGCGAAAAGTGGTTTTTCAACACGATCACAAGTGCAAAAAGTGGTTTTTCCACACTAATACAAGTGCAAAAGTGGTTTCCTGCACCAACACAAGTGCGAAAAGTGGTTTTTCAACACTAACACAAGTGCGAAAAGTAGTTTTTCAACTCTATCACAAGTGCAAAAAGTGTTTTGCCGCACTAATCCAAGTGCAAAAGTGGTTTCCTGCACCAACACAAGTGCGAAAAGTGGTTTTTCAACACTAACACAAGTGCGAAAAGTGGTTTTTCAACACTAACACAAGTGCGAAAAGTGTTTTTTCCACACTAATACAAGTGCAAAAGTGGTTTCCTGCACCAACACAAGTGCGAAAAGTGGTTCTTCAACACTAACACAAGTGCAAAAAGTGGTTTTTCAACACTATCACAAGTGCAAAAATTGTTTTTTCCACACTAATACAAGTGCAAAAGTGGTTTCCTGCACCAACACAAGTGCGAAAAGTGGTTTTTCAACACTAACACAAGTGCGAAAAGTGGTTTTTCAACACTATCACAAGTGCAAAAAGTGTTTTTCCACACTAATACAAGTGCAAAAGTGGTTTCCTGCACCAACACAAGTGTGAAAAGTGGTTTTTCAACACTAACACAAGTGCGAAAAGTGGTTTTTCAACACTAACACAAGTGCGAAAAGTGTTTTTTCCACACTAATACAAGTGCAAAAGTGGTTTCCTGCACCAACACAAGTGCGAAAAGTGGTTTTTCAACACTAACACAAGTGCGGAAAGTGGTTTTTCAACACTAACACAAGTGCAAAAAGTGGTTTTTCAACACTATCACAAGTGCAAAAAGTGTTTTTCCCACACTAATACAAGTGCAAAAGTGGTTTCCTGCACCAACACAAGTGCGAAAAGTGGTTTTTCAACACTAACACAAGTGCGAAAAGTGGTTTTTCCACACTAATACAAGTGCAAAAGTGGTTTCCTGCACCAACACAAGAGCGAAAAGTGGTTTTTCAACACTAACACAAGTGCGGAAAGTGGTTTTTCAACACTAACACAAGTGCGAAAAGTGGTTTTTCAACACTATCACAAGTGCAAAAAGTGTTTTTCCACACTAATACAAGTGCAAAAGTGGTTTCCTGCACCAACACAAGTGCGAAAAGTGGTTTTTCAACACTAACACAAGTGCGAAAAGTGGTTTTTCAACACTATCACAAGTGCAAAAAGTGTTTTTTCCACACTAATACAAGTGCAAAAGTGGTTTCCTGCACCAACACAAGTGCGAAAAGTGGTTTTTCAACACTAACACAAGTGCGAAAAGTGGTTTTTCAACTCTATCACAAGTGCAAAAAGTGTTTTGCCGCACTAATCCAAGTGCAAAAGTGGTTTCCTGCACCAACACAAGTGCGAAAAGTGGTTTTTCAACACTAACACAAGTGCGAAAAGTGGTTTTTCAACACTAACACAAGTGCGAAAAGTGTTTTTTCCACACTAATACAAGTGCAAAAGTGGTTTCCTGCACCAACACAAGTGCGAAAAGTGGTTCTTCAACACTAACACAAGTGCAAAAAGTGGTTTTTCAACACTATCACAAGTGCAAAAATTGTTTTTTCCACACTAATACAAGTGCAAAAGTGGTTTCCTGCACCAACACAAGTGCGAAAAGTGGTTTTTCAACACTAACACAAGTGCGAAAAGTGGTTTTTCAACACTATCACAAGTGCAAAAAGTGTTTTTCCACACTAATACAAGTGCAAAAGTGGTTTCCTGCACCAACACAAGTGTGAAAAGTGGTTTTTCAACACTAACACAAGTGCGAAAAGTGGTTTTTCAACACTAACACAAGTGCGAAAAGTGGTTTTTCCACACTAATACAAGTGCAAAAGTGGTTTCCTGCACCAACACAAGTGCGAAAAGTGGTTTTTCAACACTAACACAAGTGCGAAAAGTGGTTTTTCAACACTATCACAAGTGCAAAAAGTGTTTTTTCCACACTAATACAAGTGCAAAAGTGGTTTCCTGCACCAACACAAGTGCGAAAAGTGGTTTTTCAACACTAACACAAGTGCGAAAAGTGGTTTTTCCACACTAATACAAGTGCAAAAGTGGTTTCCTGCGCCAACACAAGTGCGAAAAGTGGTTTTTCAACACTAACACAAGTGCGAAAAGTGGTTTTTCAACACTATCACAAGTGCAAAAAGTGTTTTTTCCACACTAATACAAGTGCAAAAGTGGTTTCCTGCACTAACACAAGTTCGAAAAGTGGTTTTTCAACACTAACACAAATGCGAAAAGTGGTTTTTCAACACTAACACAAGTGCGAAAAGTGGTTTTTCCACACTAATACAAGTGCAAAAGTAGTTTCCTGCACCAACACAAGTGCGAAAAGTGGTTTTTCAACACTAACACAAGTGCGAAAAGTGGTTTTTCAACACTAACACAAGTGCGAAAAGTGTTTTTTCCACACTAATACAAGTGCAAAAGTGGTTTCCTGCACCAACACAAGTGTGAAAAGTGGTTTTTCAACACTAACACAAGTGCGAAAAGTGGTTTTTCAACACTATCACAAGTGCAAAAAGTGTTTTTGCCACACTAATACAAGTGCAAAAGTGGTTTCCTGCACCAACACAAGTGCGAAAAGTGGTTTTTCAACACTAACACAAGTGCGGAAAGTGGTTTTTCAACACTAACACAAGTGCGAAAAGTGGTTTTTCAACACTATCACAAGTGCAAAAAGTGTTTTTTCCACACTAATACACGTGCAAAAGTGGTTTCCTGCACCAACACAAGTGCGAAAAGTGGTTTTTCAACACTATCACAAGTGCAAAAAGTGTTTTTTCCACACTAATACAAGTGCAAAAGTGGTTTCCTGCACTAACACAAGTTCGAAAAGTGGTTTTTCAACACTAACACAAATGCGAAAAGTGGTTTTTCAACACTAACACAACTGCGAAAAGTGGTTTTTCCACACTAATACAAGTGCAAAAGTGGTTTCCTGCACCAACACAAGTGCGAAAAGTGGTTTTTCAACACTAACACAAGTGCGAAAACTGGTTTTTCAACACTAACACAAGTGCGAAAAGTGTTTTTTCCACACTAATACAAGTGCATAAGTGGTTTCCTGCACCAACACAAGTGCGAAAAGTGGTTTTTCAACACTAACACAAGTGCGAAAAGTGGTTTTTCAACACTATCACAAGTGCAAAAAGTGTTTTTTCCACACTAATACAAGTGCAAAAGTGGTTTCCTGCACCAACACGTGCGGAAAGTGGTTTTCCTGGAAAGTCGCAAACCTGTCTCCTTCCTCCAAATCCTGGTGGCGTCTGGTCAAATCCGTTTCTGGTGTTTGTTCCCCCTCCATCCCCTCCCTTACCTCAAATGGCCACACAGTTGACATCGCACGTGACAAAGCCGAATGCCTCAACTCTGTGTTCGCCTCGAAATCCTTAGTCCCAAACCCATCTCTCTCTGTTCCCACCTTTCCCAGTCGAACCCAACTGCTCCTGGACTCTGTGTCCTTCTCTCCTGACAAGGTGGAGGAGTTTTTGTCAAACCTCGACTCTGATTCTGCAACTGGACCAGACGGCATCAGCCCACGGGTCTTAAAATCCTGCTCTGCCGCTCTATCTCACCCTCTCTCTGGTCTTTTCACCCTATCTTTTGCTCAAGGTCATCTGCCAGCATCCTGGAAATCAGCTAACATTACCGCTTTACACAAAAAAGGTGCAAAAACAGATCCTTGCAACTACAGACCAATCAGCCTGCTCCCAATTATCAGCAAAGTCATGGAATCCATCATTGCTTCGGATATGAAATCTTTCCTCTTCTCCAATGGCTTGATCTCTGATCATCAATTTGGTTTCAGACCAGGTCACTCTACTCTGGACATGCTGCTTCTGCTGTCTCAACAATGGATGGAGGTACTCAATGCCAAACAGGAAATCAGAGCTGTCTCCCTTGACATATCAAGGGCCTTTGATACGGTCTGGCACCCAGCTCTGCTCACCAAACTCTCCTCCTATGGTATCCATGGAAATCTCCATGCATGGCTTGCGGACTTCCTCTCTGGTCATAGTCAACGTGTGGCCCTGAATGGATTTCTCTCATCTCCCCTTCCTGTTCAGGCTGGAGTTCCCCAAGGAAGTGTGCTGGGCCCTGTGCTTTTTCTGGTCTTTATCAATGATCTCTCTGACTCTCTGGAAAATCCTCTCTATCTCTTTGCTGATGACTCCACTCTCTGCCGCTCCATTCCTCTTCCCTCAGATCGGCAATCTGCAGCCTCCTCACTCTCTGAAGACCTGGACAAAATCACAGACTGGTCAAACAAGTGGAACATGTCTTTCAATCCTGCCAAATCTCACTCTCTTACTATGTCTCTCCGAAAAGATCGACTGGACAACCCTCCCATCTACTTTCTCAACAATCCTCTCCAAGAAGTTCTGTCACTCAAGCTTTTGGGTCTCACTATCTGCCATGATCTTTCTTGGGAAAACCACATTTCCAAGCTGGCCTCCAAAGCCAGTCGCCGACTGGGCATCCTCCGTCGTGCGAAGTCCTTCCTCGGCACACCTGAGCTCCTCACCACTTACAAGGCTTTCATCCGCAGCTCAATGGAATACTGTTCTCCCCTATGGGCTGGTGCTCCTGCCTCACACCTGGCTCGGCTTCACGCTGTTGAATCCAAAGCTTTCAAAATCATTGGAATCTCCCGCGATGAAGCTATCTCTGAGGGCCTTTCACTCACTCACCGCAGGCAGGTAGGTGGTCTTTCTGTCTTCTACCGACTCCTCTCCGGCCTTGCTCCCCCAGCTCTCTCTGTGCTCTGTCCCCCAAATATTCCTACAGGTCGCACAAGATCTGCCAGCAACCCTCTGATGGTTAAACTGCCGAAATCTCGGCTCTCTGCTCACCTTCACTCTTTCATTCCTCTTTTCTCCCGCCTGTGGAACAAACTCCCACACTCCCTTCAATCCCTCTCCTCCCTCCAGGTCTTTAAAACAGCTGTTCACCACCATCTCTTATCTTCCCCCATCCATAACCTTGATCTTTTCTACCCCCACTAATTCACCCCAGATCCACCTTGTTTGAAATTCCAACTTATTTCCTGGAAATCCTGGCAGTGTCCATATGTTTATACCTCTCCCACCCCCCCCCCCCTTCACATGCCTCCCCCCCCTTCACATGCCTCCCCCCCTTCACATGCCTCCCCCCCAAAGCCCTCTCCCTCCCACAGATCTCTCGATGTCTCCATGTCTCTCGGTCCCTGCTCTCAAATGTTGTGTTTGTGTCCTTCCCCCTCTCTCCCCATCTTGTCTACCGCTCCCGATGTTATTTGTTTTATGTGTCTGTTTGTCTTTCTGTGTGATTAATGTTCGCTCTTTCACGAGCCTCGATCTTGTATACAAAAAAAAAAAAAAAAAACACAAGTGCGAAAAGTGGTTTTTCAACACTAACACAAGTGTGGAAAGTGGTTTTTCAACACTAACACAAGTGCGAAAAGTGGTTTTTCAACACTATCACAAGTGCAAAAAGTGTTTTTTCCACACTAATACACGTGCAAAAGTGGTTTCCTGCACCAACACAAGTGCGAAAAGTGGTTTTTCAACACTATCACAAGTGCAAAAAGTGTTTTTTCCACACTAATACAAGTGCAAAATTGGTTTCCTGCACCAACACAAGAGCGAAAAGTGGTTTTTCAACACTAACACAAGTGCGAAAAGTGGTTTTTCAACACTAACACAAGTGCGAAAAGTGGTTTTTCCACACTAATACAAGTGCAAAAGTAGTTTCCTGCACCAACACAAGTGCGAAAAGTGGTTTTTCAACACTAACACAAGTGCGAAAAGTG
Source organism: Myxine glutinosa (assembly GCF_964187855.1). NCBI lineage: Eukaryota > Metazoa > Chordata > Myxini > Myxiniformes > Myxinidae > Myxine > Myxine glutinosa. Next base: position 235,351 of record NW_027616533.1, read on the forward strand.
GTTTTTCAACACTATCACAAGTGCAAAAAGTGTTTTTTCCACACTAATACAAGTGCAAAAGTGGTTTCCTGCACAAACACAAGTGCGAAAAGTGGTTTTTCAACACTAACACAAGTGCGGAAAGTGGTTTTTCAACACTAGCACAAGTGCGAAAAGTCGTTTTCAACACTATCACAAGTGCAAAAAGTGTTTTTTCCACACTAATACAAGCGCAAAAGTGGTTTCCTGCACCCACACAAGTGCGAAAAGTGGTTTTTCAACACTAACACAAGTGCGAAAAGTGGTTTTTCCACACTAATACAAGTGCAAAAGTGGTTTCCTGCACCAACACAAGTGCGAAAAGTGGTTTTTCAACACCTCAAAATCTGTGCTGAAATCTGTGCGATTCGACGTTCTGCTCGCTTGGCCGGCAGGGTTCAGGGGGGTGTGTTACAAATGAAGAAGCCACCTACCGTTGTGGGTGGCGTGGACTCAGGACTGCTGGGAGCTGTTGCTCCCGATTATCGCGGCGAGAACTCTTCGTTCCAAATGCCCACCCCCAGTCCCGCTGTGCCAACGAGCTCAGCGACAGCTGCTAGTAGCTCACCCATTGTTGAGAGTGCGCCGGCACCCAAAAAACGTGATATTCCAATCACACTAATACAAGTGCGAAAAGTGGTTTTTCAACACTAACACAAGTGCCAAAAGTGGTTTTTCAACACTATCACAAGTGAAAAAAGTGTTTATTCCACACTAATACAAGTGCAAAAGTAGTTTCCTGCACCAACACAAGTGCGAAAAGTGGTTTTTCAACACTAACACAAGTGCGAAAAGTGGTTTTTCAACACTAATACAAGTGCAAAAAGTGGGTTTTCCACAATAATACAAGTGCAAAAGTGGTTTCCTGCACCAACACAAGTGCGAAAAGTGGTTTTTCAATACTAACACAAGTGCCAAAAGTGGTTTTTCAACACTATCACAAGTGCAAAAAGTGTTTTTTCCACACTAATACAAGTGCAAAAGTGGTTTCCTGCACCAACACAAGTGCGAAAAGTGGTTTTTCAACACTAACTAACACAAGTGCGAATAGTGGTTTTTCAACACTAACACAAGTGCGAAAAGTGGTTTTTCAACACTAACACAAGTGCGAAAAGTGGTTCCTGCACCAACACAAGTGCGAAAAGTGGTTTTTCAACACTAACACAAGTGCGAAAAGTGGTTTTTCAACACTATCACAAGTGCAAAAAGTGTTTTTTCCACACTAATACAAGTGCAAAAGTGGTTTCCTGCACCAACACAAGTGCGAAAAGTGGTTTTTCAACACTAACACAAGTGCGAAAAGTGGTTTTTCCACACTAATACAAGTGCAAAAGTGGTTTCCTGCGCCAACACAAGTGCGAAAAGTGGTTTTTCAACACTAACACAAGTGCGAAAAGTGGTTTTTCAACACTATCACAAGTGCAAAAAGTGTTTTTTCCACACTAATACAAGTGCAAAAGTGGTTTCCTGCACTAACACAAGTTCGAAAAGTGGTTTTTCAACACTAACACAAATGCGAAAAGTGGTTTTTCAACACTAACACAAGTGCGAAAAGTGGTTTTTCCACACTAATACAAGTGCAAAAGTAGTTTCCTGCACCAACACAAGTGCGAAAAGTGGTTTTTCAACACTAACACAAGTGCGAAAAGTGGTTTTTCAACACTAACACAAGTGCGAAAAGTGTTTTTTCCACACTAATACAAGTGCAAAAGTGGTTTCCTGCACCAACACAAGTGCGAAAAGTGGTTTTTCAACACTAACACAAGTGCGAAAAGTGGTTTTTCAACACTATCACAAGTGCAAAAAGTGTTTTTTCCACACTAATACAAGTGCAAAAGTGGTTTCCTGCACCAACACAAGTGCGAAAAGTGGTTTTTCAACACTAACACAAGTGCGGAAAGTGGTTTTTCAACACTAACACAAGTGCGAAAAGTGGTTTTTCAACACTATCACAAGTGCAAAAAGTGTTTTTTCCACACTAATACACGTACAAAAATGGTTTCCTGCACCAACACAAGTGCGAAAAGTGGTTTTTCAACACTATCACAAGTGCAAAAAGTGTTTTTTCCACACTAATACAAGTGCAAAAGTGGTTTCCTGCACCAACACAAGAGCGAAAAGTGGTTTTTCAACACTAACACAAGTGCGGAAAGTGGTTTTTCAACACTAACACAAGTGCGAAAAGTGGTTTTTCAACACTATCACAAGTGCAAAAAGTGTTTTTCCACACTAATACAAGTGCAAAAGTGGTTTCCTGCACCAACACAAGTGCGAAAAGTGGTTTTTCAACACTAACACAAGTGCGAAAAGTGGTTTTTCAACACTATCACAAGTGCAAAAAGTGTTTTTTCCACACTAATACAAGTGCAAAAGTGGTTTCCTGCACCAACACAAGTGCGAAAAGTGGTTTTTCAACACTAACACAAGTGCGAAAAGTGGTTTTTCAACTCTATCACAAGTGCAAAAAGTGTTTTGCCGCACTAATCCAAGTGCAAAAGTGGTTTCCTGCACCAACACAAGTGCGAAAAGTGGTTTTTCAACACTAACACAAGTGCGAAAAGTGGTTTTTCAACACTAACACAAGTGCGAAAAGTGTTTTTTCCACACTAATACAAGTGCAAAATTGGTTTCCTGCACCAACACAAGTGCGAAAAGTGGTTCTTCAACACTAACACAAGTGCAAAAAGTGGTTTTTCAACACTATCACAAGTGCAAAAATTGTTTTTTCCACACTAATACAAGTGCAAAAGTGGTTTCCTGCACCAACACAAGTGCGAAAAGTGGTTTTTCAACACTAACACAAGTGCGAAAAGTGGTTTTTCAACACTATCACAAGTGCAAAAAGTGTTTTTCCACACTAATACAAGTGCAAAAGTGGTTTCCTGCACCAACACAAGTGTGAAAAGTGGTTTTTCAACACTAACACAAGTGCGAAAAGTGGTTTTTCAACACTAACACAAGTGCGAAAAATGGTTTTTCCACACTAATACAAGTGCAAAAGTGGTTTCCTGCACCAACACAAGTGCGAAAAGTGGTTTTTCAACACTAACACAAGTGCGAAAAGTGGTTTTTCAACACTATCACAAGTGCAAAAAGTGTTTTTTCCACACTAATACAAGTGCAAAAGTGGTTTCCTGCACCAACACAAGTGCGAAAAGTGGTTTTTCAACACTAACACAAGTGCGAAAAGTGGTTTTTCCACACTAATACAAGTGCAAAAGTGGTTTCCTGCGCCAACACAAGTGCGAAAAGTGGTTTTTCAACACTAACACAAGTGCGAAAAGTGGTTTTTCAACACTATCACAAGTGCAAAAAGTGTTTTTTCCACACTAATACAAGTGCAAAAGTGGTTTCCTGCACTAACACAAGTTCGAAAAGTGGTTTTTCAACACTAACACAAATGCGAAAAGTGGTTTTTCAACACTAACACAAGTGCGAAAAGTGGTTTTTCCACACTAATACAAGTGCAAAAGTAGTTTCCTGCACCAACACAAGTGCGAAAAGTGGTTTTTCAACACTAACACAAGTGCGAAAAGTGGTTTTTCAACACTAACACAAGTGCGAAAAGTGTTTTTTCCACACTAATACAAGTGCAAAAGTGGTTTCCTGCACCAACACAAGTGCGAAAAGTGGTTTTTCAACACTAACACAAGTGCGAAAAGTGGTTTTTCAACACTAACACAAGTGCGAAAAGTGTTTTTTCCACACTAATACAAGTGCAAAAGTGGTTTCCTGCACCAACACAAGTGCGAAAAGTGGTTTTTCAACACTAACACAAGTGCGGAAAGTGGTTTTTCAACACTAACACAAGTGCGAAAAGTGGTTTTTCAACACTATCACAAGTGCAAAAAGTGTTTTTTCCACACTAATACACGTGCAAAAGTGGTTTCCTGCACCAACACAAGTGCGAAAAGTGGTTTTTCAACACTATCACAAGTGCAAAAAGTGTTTTTTCCACACTAATACAAGTGCAAAAGTGGTTTCCTGCACTAACACAAGTTCGAAAAGTGGTTTTTCAACACTAACACAAATGCGAAAAGTGGTTTTTCAACACTAACACAACTGCGAAAAGTGGTTTTTCCACACTAATACAAGTGCAAAAGTGGTTTCCTGCACCAACACAAGTGCGAAAAGTGGTTTTTCAACACTAACACAAGTGCGAAAACTGGTTTTTCAACACTAACACAAGTGCGAAAAGTGTTTTTTCCACACTAATACAAGTGCAAAAGTGGTTTCCTGCACCAACACAAGTGCGAAAAGTGGTTTTTCAACACTAACACAAGTGCGAAAAGTGGTTTTTCAACACTATCACAAGTGCAAAAAGTGTTTTTTCCACACTAATACAAGTGCAAAAGTGGTTTCCTGCACCAACACGTGCGGAAAGTGGTTTTCCTGGAAAGTCGCAAACCTGTCTCCTTCCTCCAAATCCTGGTGGCGTCTGGTCAAATCCGTTTCTGGTGTTTGTTCCCCCTCCATCCCCTCCCTTACCTCAAATGGCCACACAGTTGACATCGCACGTGACAAAGCCGAATGCCTCAACTCTGTGTTCGCCTCGAAATCCTTAGTCCCAAACCCATCTCTCTCTGTTCCCACCTTTCCCAGTCGAACCCAACTGCTCCTGGACTCTGTGTCCTTCTCTCCTGACAAGGTGGAGGAGTTTTTGTCAAACCTCGACTCTGATTCTGCAACTGGACCAGACGGCATCAGCCCACGGGTCTTAAAATCCTGCTCTGCCGCTCTATCTCACCCTCTCTCTGTTCTTTTCACCCTATCTTTTGCTCAAGGTCATCTGCCAGCATCCTGGAAATCAGCTAACATTACCGCTTTACACAAAAAAGGTGCAAAAACAGATCCTTGCAACTACAGACCAATCAGCCTGCTCCCAATTATCAGCAAAGTCATGGAATCCATCATTGCTTCGGATATGAAATCTTTCCTCTTCTCCAATGGCTTGATCTCTGATCATCAATTTGGTTTCAGACCAGGTCACTCTACTCTGGACATGCTGCTTCTGCTGTCTCAACAATGGATGGAGGTACTCAATGCCAAACAGGAAATCAGAGCTGTCTCCCTTGACATATCAAGGGCCTTTGATACGGTCTGGCACCCAGCTCTGCTCACCAAACTCTCCTCCTATGGTATCCATGGAAATCTCCATGCATGGCTTGCGGACTTCCTCTCTGGTCGTAGTCAACGTGTGGCCCTGAATGGATTTCTCTCATCTCCCCTTCCTGTTCAGGCTGGAGTTCCCCAAGGAAGTGTGCTGGGCCCTGTGCTTTTTCTGGTCTTTATCAATGATCTCTCTGACTCTCTGGAAAATCCTCTCTATCTCTTTGCTGATGACTCCACTCTCTGCCGCTCCATTCCTCTTCCCTCAGATCGGCAGTCTGCAGCCTCCTCACTCTCTGAAGACCTGGACAAAATCACAGACTGGTCAAACAAGTGGAACATGTCTTTCAATCCTGCCAAATCTCACTCTCTTACTATGTCTCTCCGAAAAGATCGACTGGACAACCCTCCCATCTACTTTCTCAACAATCCTCTCCAAGAAGTTCTGTCACTCAAGCTTTTGGGTCTCACTATCTGCCATGATCTTTCTTGGGAAAACCACATTTCCAAGCTGGCCTCCAAAGCCAGTCGCCGACTGGGCATCCTCCGTCGTGCGAAGTCCTTCCTCGGCACACCTGAGCTCCTCACCACTTACAAGGCTTTCATCCGCAGCTCAATGGAATACTGTTCTCCCCTATGGGCTGGTGCTCCTGCCTCACACCTGGCTCGGCTTCACGCTGTTGAATCCAAAGCTTTCAAAATCATTGGAATCTCCCGCGATGAAGCTATCTCTGAGGGCCTTTCACTCACTCACCGCAGGCAGGTAGGTGGTCTTTCTGTCTTCTACCGACTCCTCTCCGGCCTTGCTCCCCCAGCTCTCTCTGTGCTCTGTCCCCCAAATATTCCTACAGGTCGCACAAGATCTGCCAGCAACCCTCTGATGGTTAAACTGCCGAAATCTCGGCTCTCTGCTCACCTTCACTCTTTCATTCCTCTTTTCTCCCGCCTCTGGAACAAACTACCTCACTCCCTTCAATCCCCCTCCTCCCTCCAGGTCTTTAAAACAGCTGTTCACCACCATCTCTTATCTTCCCCCATCCATAACCTTGATCTTTTCTACCCCCACTAATTCACCCCAGATCCACCTTGTTTGAAATTCCAACTTATTTCCTGGAAATCCTGGCAGTGTCCATATGTTTATACCTCTCCCACCCACCCCCCCCCCCCCTTCACATGCCTCCCCCCCCTTCACATGCCTCCCCCCCTTCACATGCCTCCCCCCCAAAGCCCTCTCCCTCCCACAGATCTCTCGATGTCTCCATGTCTCTCGGTCCCTGCTCTCAAATGTTGGGTTTGTGTCCTTCCCCCTCTCTCCCCATCTTGTCTACCGCTCCCGATGTTATTTGTTTTATGTGTCTGTTTGTCTTTCTGTGTGATTAATGTTCGCTCTTTCACGAGCCTCGATCTTGTATACAAAAAAAAAAAAAAAAAACACAAGTGCGAAAAGTGGTTTTTCAACACTAACACAAGTGTGGAAAGTGGTTTTTCAACACTAACACAAGTGCGAAAAGTGGTTTTTCAACACTATCACAAGTGCAAAAAGTGTTTTTTCCACACTAATACACGTGCAAAAGTGGTTTCCTGCACCAACACAAGTGCGAAAAGTGGTTTTTCAACACTATCACAAGTGCAAAAAGTGTTTTTTCCACACTAATACAAGTGCAAAATTGGTTTCCTGCACCAACACAAGAGCGAAAAGTGGTTTTTCAACACTAACACAAGTGCGAAAAGTGGTTTTTCAACACTAACACGAGTGCGAAAAGTGGTTTTTCCACACTAATACAAGTGCAAAAGTAGTTTCCTGCACCAACACAAGTGCGAAAAGTGGTTTTTCAACACTAACACAAGTGCGAAAAGTGGTTTTTCAACACTATCACAAGTGCAAAAAGTGTTTTTTCCACACTAATACAAGTGCAAAAGTGGTTTCCTGCACCAACACAAGTGCGAAAAGTGGTTTTTCAACACTAACACAAGTGCGGAAAGTGGTTTTTCAACACTAGCACAAGTGCGAAAAGACGTTTTTCAACACTAACACAAGTGCAAAAAGTGTTTTTTCCACACTAATACAAGCGCAAAAGTGGTTTCCTGCACCCACACAAGTGCGAAAAGTGGTTTTTCAACACTAACACAAGTGCGAAAAGTGGTTTTTCCACACTAATACAAGTGCAAAAGTGGTTTCCTGCACCAACACAAGTGCGAAAAGTGGTTTTTCAACACCTCGAAATCTGTGCTGAAATCTGTGCGATTCGACGTTCTGCTCGCTTGGCCGGCAGGGTTCAGGGGGGTGTGTTACGAATGAAGAAGCCACCTACCGTTGTGGGTGGCGTGGACTCAGGACTGCTGGGAGCTGTTGCTCCCGATTATCGCGGCGAGAACTCTTCGTTCCAAATGCCCACCCCCAGTCCCGCTGTGCCAACGAGCTCAGCAACAGCTGCTAGTAGCGCACCCATTGTTGAGAGTGCGCCGGCACCCAAAAAACGTGATATTCCAATCACACTAATACAAGTGCGAAAAGTGGTTTTTCAACACTAACACAAGTGCCAAAAGTGGTTTTTCAACACTATCACAAGTGAAAAAAGTGTTTTTTCCACACTAATACAAGTGCAAAAGTAGTTTCCTGCACCAACACAAGTGCGAAAAGTGGTTTTTCAACACTAACACAAGTGCGAAAAGTGGTTTTTCAACACTAATACAAGTGCAAAAAGTGGGTTTTCCACAATAATACAAGTGCAAAAGTGGTTTCCTGCACCAACACAAGTGCGAAAAGTGGTTTTTCAATACTAACACAAGTGCCAAAAGTGGTTTTTCAACACTATCACAAGTGCAAAAAGTGTTTTTTCCACACTAATACAAATGCAAAAGTGGTTTCCTGCACCAACACAAGTGCGAAAAGTGGTTTTTCAACACTAACTAACACAAGTGCGAATAGTGGTTTTTCAACACTAACACAAGTGCGAAAAGTGGTTTTTCAACACTAACACAAGTGCGAAAAGTGGTTTTTCAACACTAACACAAGTGCGAAAAGTGGTTTTTCAACACGATCACAAGTGCAAAAAGTGGTTTTTCCACACTAATACAAGTGCAAAAGTGGTTTCCTGCACCAACACAAGTGCGAAAAGTGGTTCTTCAACACTAACACAAGTGCAAAAAGTGGTTTTCAACACTATCACAAGTGCAAAAATTGTTTTTTCCACACTAATACAAGTGCAAAAGTGGTTTCCTGCACCAACACAAGTGCGAAAAGTGGTTTTTCAACACTAACAAAAGTGCGAAAAGTGGTTTTTCAACACTATCACAAGTGCAAAAAGTGTTTTTCCACACTAATACAAGTGCAAAAGTGGTTTCCTGCACCAACACAAGTGTGAAAAGTGGTTTTTCAACACTAACACAAGTGCGAAAAGTGGTTTTTCAACACTAACACAAGTGCGAAAAGTGGTTTTTCCACACTAATACAAGTGCAAAAGTGGTTTCCTGCACCAACACAAGTGCGAAAAGTGGTTTTTCAACACTAACACAAGTGCGAAAAGTGGTTTTTCAACACTATCACAAGTGCAAAAAGTGTTTTTTCCACACTAATACAAGTGCAAAAGTGGTTTCCTGCACCAACACAAGTGCGAAAAGTGGTTTTTCAACACTAACACAAGTGCGAAAAGTGGTTTTTTCCACACTAATACAAGTGCAAAAGTGGTTTCCTGCGCCAACACAAGTGCGAAAAGTGGTTTTTCAACACTAACACAAGTGCGAAAAGTGGTTTTTCAACACTATCACAAGTGCAAAAAGTGTTTTTTCCACACTAATACAAGTGCAAAAGTGGTTTCCTGCACTAACACAAGTTCGAAAAGTGGTTTTTCAACACTAACACAAATGCGAAAAGTGGTTTTTCAACACTAACACAAGTGCGAAAAGTGGTTTTTCCACACTAATACAAGTGCAAAAGTAGTTTCCTGCACCAACACAAGTGCGAAAAGTGGTTTTTCAACACTAACACAAGTGCGAAAAGTGGTTTTTCAACACTAACACAAGTGCAAAAAGTGGGTTTTCCACAATAATACAAGTGCAAAAGTGGTTTCCTGCACCAACACAAGTGCGAAAAGTGGTTTTTCAATACTAACACAAGTGCCAAAAGTGGTTTTTCAACACTATCACAAGTGCAAAAAGTGTTTTTTCCACACTAATACAAATGCAAAAGTGGTTTCCTGCACCAACACAAGTGCGAAAAGTGGTTTTTCAACACTAACTAACACAAGTGCGAATAGTGGTTTTTCAACACTAACACAAGTGCGAAAAGTGGTTTTTCAACACTAACACAAGTGCGAAAAGTGGTTTTTCAACACTAACACAAGTGCGAAAAGTGGTTTTTCAACACGATCACAAGTGCAAAAAGTGGTTTTTCCACACTAATACAAGTGCAAAAGTGGTTTCCTGCACCAACACAAGTGCGAAAAGTGGTTCTTCAACACTAACACAAGTGCAAAAAGTGGTTTTCAACACTATCACAAGTGCAAAAATTGTTTTTTCCACACTAATACAAGTGCAAAAGTGGTTTCCTGCACCAACACAAGTGCGAAAAGTGGTTTTTCAACACTAACAAAAGTGCGAAAAGTGGTTTTTCAACACTATCACAAGTGCAAAAAGTGTTTTTCCACACTAATACAAGTGCAAAAGTGGTTTCCTGCACCAACACAAGTGTGAAAAGTGGTTTTTCAACACTAACACAAGTGCGAAAAGTGGTTTTTCAACACTAACACAAGTGCGAAAAGTGGTTTTTCCACACTAATACAAGTGCAAAAGTGGTTTCCTGCACCAACACAAGTGCGAAAAGTGGTTTTTCAACACTAACACAAGTGCGAAAAGTGGTTTTTCAACACTATCACAAGTGCAAAAAGTGTTTTTTCCACACTAATACAAGTGCAAAAGTGGTTTCCTGCACCAACACAAGTGCGAAAAGTGGTTTTTCAACACTAACACAAGTGCGAAAAGTGGTTTTTTCCACACTAATACAAGTGCAAAAGTGGTTTCCTGCGCCAACACAAGTGCGAAAAGTGGTTTTTCAACACTAACACAAGTGCGAAAAGTGGTTTTTCAACACTATCACAAGTGCAAAAAGTGTTTTTTCCACACTAATACAAGTGCAAAAGTGGTTTCCTGCACTAACACAAGTTCGAAAAGTGGTTTTTCAACACTAACACAAATGCGAAAAGTGGTTTTTCAACACTAACACAAGTGCGAAAAGTGGTTTTTCCACACTAATACAAGTGCAAAAGTAGTTTCCTGCACCAACACAAGTGCGAAAAGTGGTTTTTCAACACTAACACAAGTGCGAAAAGTGGTTTTTCAACACTAACACAAGTGCGAAAAGTGTTTTTTCCACACTAATACAAGTGCAAAAGTGGTTTCCTGCACCAACACAAGTGCGAAAAGTGGTTTTTCAACACTAACACAAGTGCGAAAAGTGGTTTTTCAACACTATCACAAGTGCAAAAAGTGTTTTTCCACACTAATACAAGTGCAAAAGTGGTTTCCTGCACCAACACAAGTGCGAAAAGTGGTTTTTCAACACTAACACAAGTGCGGAAAGTGGTTTTTCAACACTAACACAAGTGCGAAAAGTGGTTTTTCAACACTATCACAAGTGCAAAAAGTGTTTTTTCCACACTAATACACGTGCAAAAGTGGTTTCCTGCACCAACACAAGTGCGAAAAGTGGTTTTTCAACACTATCACAAGTGCAAAAAGTGTTTTTTCCACACTAATACAAGTGCAAAAGTGGTTTCCTACACCAACACAAGTGCGAAAAGTGGTTTTTCAACACTAACACAAGTGCGGAAAGTGGTTTTTCAACACTAACACAAGTGCGAAAAGTGGTTTTTCAACACTATCACAAGTGCAAAAAGTGTTTTTCCACACTAATACAAGTGCAAAAGTGGTTTCCTGCACCAACACAAGTGCGAAAAGTGGTTTTTCAACACTAACACAAGTGCGAAAAGTGGTTTTTCAACACTATCACAAGTGCAAAAAGTGTTTTTTCCACACTAATACAAGTGCAAAAGTGGTTTCCTGCACCAACACAAGTGCGAAAAGTGGTTTTTCAACACTAACACAAGTGCGAAAAGTGGTTTTTCAACTCTATCACAAGTGCAAAAAGTGTTTTGCCACACTAATCCAAGTGCAAAAGTGGTTTCCTGCACCAACACAAGTGCGAAAAGTGGTTTTTCAACACTAACACAAGTGCGAAAAGTGGTTTTTCAACACTAACACAAGTGCGAAAAGTGTTTTTTCCACACTAATACAAGTGCAAAAGTGGTTTCCTGCACCAACACAAGTGCGAAAAGTGGTTCTTCAACACTAACACAAGTGCAAAAAGTGGTTTTTCAACACTATCACAAGTGCAAAAATTGTTTTTTCCACACTAATACAAGTGCAAAAGTGGTTTCCTGCACCAACACAAGTGCGAAAAGTGGTTTTTCAACACTAACACAAGTGCGAAAAGTGGTTTTTCAACACTATCACAAGTGCAAAAAGTGTTTTTCCACACTAATACAAGTGCAAAAGTGGTTTCCTGCACCAACACAAGTGTGAAAAGTGGTTTTTTAACACTAACACAAGTGCGAAAAGTGGTTTTTCAACACTAACACAAGTGCGAAAAGTGGTTTTTCCACACTAATACAAGTGCAAAAGTGGTTTCCTGCACCAACACAAGTGCGAAAAGTGGTTTTTCAACACTAACACAAGTGCGAAAAGTGGTTTTTCAACACTATCACAAGTGCAAAAAGTGTTTTTTCCACACTAATACAAGTGCAAAAGTGGTTTCCTGCACCAACACAAGTGCGAAAAGTGGTTTTTCAACACTAACACAAGTGCGAAAAGTGGTATTTCCACACTAATACAAGTGCAAAAGTGGTTTCCTGCGCCAACACAAGTGCGAAAAGTGGTTTTTCAACACTAACACAAGTGCGAAAAGTGGTTTTTCAACACTATCACAAGTGCAAAAAGTGTTTTTTCCACACTAATACAAGTGCAAAAGTGGTTTCCTGCACTAACACAAGTTCGAAAAGTGGTTTTTCAACACTAACACAAATGCGAAAAGTGGTTTTTCAACACTAACACAAGTGCGAAAAGTGGTTTTTCCACACTAATACAAGTGCAAAAGTAGTTTCCTGCACCAACACAAGTGCGAAAAGTGGTTTTTCAACACTAACACAAGTGCGAAAAGTGGTTTTTCAACACTAACACAAGTGCGAAAAGTGTTTTTTCCACACTAATACAAGTGCAAAAGTGGTTTCCTGCACCAACACAAGTGCGAAAAGTGGTTTTTCAACACTAACACAAGTGCGAAAAGTGGTTTTTCAACGCTATCACAAGTGCAAAAAGTGTTTTTTCCACACTAATACAAGTGCAAAAGTGGTTTCCTGCACCAACACAAGTGCGAAAAGTGGTTTTTCAACACTAACACAAGTGCGGAAAGTGGTTTTTCAACACTAACACAAGTGCGAAAAGTGGTTTTTCAACACTATCACAAGTGCAAAAAGTGTTTTTTCCACACTAATACACGTGCAAAAGTGGTTTCCTGCACCAACACAAGTGCGAAAAGTGGTTTTTCAACACTATCACAAGTGCAAAAAGTGTTTTTTCCACACTAATACAAGTGCAAAAGTGGTTTCCTGCACCAACACAAGAGCGAAAAGTGGTTTTTCAACACTAACACAAGTGCGGAAAGTGGTTTTTCAACACTAACACAAGTGCGAAAAGTGGTTTTTCAACACTATCACAAGTGCAAAAAGTGTTTTTCCACACTAATACAAGTGCAAAAGTGGTTTCCTGCACCAACACAAGTGCGAAAAGTGGTTTTTCAACACTAACACAAGTGCGAAAAGTGGTTTTTCAACACTATCACAAGTGCAAAAAGTGTTTTTTCCACACTAATACAAGTGCAAAAGTGGTTTCCTGCACCAACACAAGTGCGAAAAGTGGTTTTTCAACACTAACACAAGTGCGAAAAGTGGTTTTTCAACACTAACACAAGTGCGAAAAGTGGTTTTTCCACACTAATACAAGTGCAAAAGTGGTTTCCTGCACCAACACAAGTGCGAAAAGTGGTTTTTCAACACTAACACAAGTGCGAAAAGTGGTTTTTCAACACTAACACAAGTGCGAAAAGTGGTTTTTCCACACTAATACAAGTGCAAAAGTGGTTTCCTGCACCAACACAAGTGCGAAAAGTGGTTTTTCAACACTAACACAAGTGCGGAATGTGGTTTTTCAACACTAACACAAGTACGAAAAGTCGTTTTTCAACACTATCACAAGTGCAAAAAGTGTTTTTTCCACACTAATACAAGTGCAAAAGTGGTTTCCTGGACCAACACAAGTGCGAAAAGTGGTTTTTCAACACTAACACAAGTGCGAAAAGTGGTTTTTCAACACTATCACAAGTGCAAAAAGTGTTTTTCCACACTAATACAAGTGCAAAAGTGGTTTCCTGCACCAACACAAGTGCGAAAAGTGGTTTTTCAACACTAACACAAGTGCGAAAAGTGGTTTTTCAACACTATCACAAGTGCAAAAAGTGTTTTTTCCACACTAATACACGTGCAAAAGTGGTTTCCTGCACCAACACAAGTGCGAAAAGTGGTTTTTCAACACCATCACAAGTGCAAAAAGTGTTTTTTCCACACTAATACAAGTGCAAAAGTGGTTTCCTGCACCAACACAAGAGCGAAAAGTGGTTTTTCAACACTAACACAAGTGCGGAAAGTGGTTTTTCAACACTAACACAAGTGCGAAAAGTGGTTTTTCAACACTATCACAAGTGCAAAAAGTGTTTTTCCACACTAATACAAGTGCAAAAGTGGTTTCCTGCACCAACACAAGTGCGAAAAGTGGTTTTTCAACACTAACACAAGTGCGAAAAGTGGTTTTTCAACACTATCACAAGTGCAAAAAGTGTTTTTTCCACACTAATACAAGTGCAAAAGTGGTTTCCTGCACCAACACAAGTGCCAAAAGTGGTTTTTCAACACTAACACAAGTGCGAAAAGTGGTTTTTCAACACTAACACAAGTGCGAAAAGTGGTTTTTCCACACTAATACAAGTGCAAAAGTGGTTTCCTGCACCAACACAAGTGCGAAAAGTGGTTTTTCAACACTAACACAAGTGCGGAAAGTGGTTTTTCAACACTAACACAAGTACGAAAAGTCGTTTTTCAACACTATCACAAGTGCAAAAAGTGTTTTTTCCACACTAATACAAGTGCAAAAGTGGTTTCCTGCACCAACACAAGTGCGAAAAGTGGTTTTTCAACACTAACACAAGTGCGAAAAGTGGTTTTTCAACACTATCACAAGTGCAAAAAGTGTTTTTCCACACTAATACAAGTGCAAAAGTGGTTTCCTGCACCAACACAAGTGCGAAAAGTGGTTTTTCAACACTAACACAAGTGCGAAAAGTGGTTTTTCAACACTATCACAAGTGCAAAAAGTGTTTTTTCCACACTAATACAAGTGCAAAAGTGGTTTCCTGCACCAACACAAGTGCGAAAAGTGGTTTTTCAACACTAACACAAGTGCGAAAAGTGTTTTTTCCACACTAATACAAGTGCAAAAGTGGTTTCCTGCATCAACACAAGTGCGAAAAGTGGTTTTTCAACACTAACACAAGTGCGAAAAGTGGTTTTTCAACACTATCACAAGTGCAAAAAGTGTTTTTTCCACACTAATACAAGTGCAAAAGTGGTTTCCTGCACCAACACAAGTGCGAAAAGTGGTTTTTCAACACTAACACAAGTGCGGAAAGTGGTTTTTCAACACTAACACAAGTGCGAAAAGTGGTTTTTCAACACTATCACAAGTGCAAAAAGTGTTTTTTCCACACTAATACACGTGCAAAAGTGGTTTCCTGCACCAACACAAGTGCGAAAAGTGGTTTTTCAACACTATCACAAGTGCAAAAAGTGTTTTTTCCACACTAATACAAGTGCAAAAGTGGTTTCCTGCACCAACACAAGTGCGAAAAGTGGTTTTTCAACACTAACACAAGTGCGGAAAGTGGTTTTTCAACACTAGCACAAGTGCGAAAAGTCGTTTTTCAACACTATCACAAGTGCAAAAAGTGTTTTTTCCACACTAATACAAGCGCAAAAGTGGTTTCCTGCACCCACACAAGTGCGAAAAGTGGTTTTTCAACACTAACACAAGTGCGAAAAGTGGTTTTTTCCACACTAATACAAGTGCAAAAGTGGTTTCCTGCACCAACACAAGTGCGAAAAGTGGTTTTTCAACACTAACACAAGTGCAAAAAGTGGTTTTTCAACACTAACACAAGTGCCAAAAGTGGTTTTTCAACACTATCACAAGTGAAAAAAGTCTTTTTTCCACACTAATACAAGTGCAAAAGTGGTTTCCTGCACCAACACAAGTGCGAAAAGTGGTTTTTCAACACTAACACAAGTGCGAAAAGTGGTTTTTCAACACTATCACAAGTGCGAAAAGTGTTTTTTCCACACTAATACAAGTGAAAAAGTGGTTTCCTGCACCAACACAAGTGCGAAAAGTGGTTTCCTGCACCAACACAAGTGCGAAAAGTGGTTTTTCAACACTAACACAAGTGCGAAAAGTGGTTTTTCCACACTAACACAAGTGCGAAAAGTGGTTTTTCAACACTAATACAAGTGCGAAAAGTGTTTTTTCCACACTAATACAAGTGCAAAAGTGGTTTCCTGCACCAACACAAGTGCGAAAAGTGGTTTTCAACACTAACACAAGTGCGAAAAGTGGTTTTTCAACACTAACACAAGTGCGAAAAGTGGTTTTTCCACACTAATACAAGTGCAAAAGTGGTTTCCTGCACCAACACAAGTGCGAAAAGTGGTTTTTCAACACTAACACAAGTGCGAAAAGTGGTTTTTCAACACTAACACAAGTGCGAAAAGTGGTTTTTCCACACTAATACAAGTGCAAAAGTGGTTTCCTGCACCAACACAAGTGCGAAAAGTGGTTTTTCAACACTAACACAAGTGCGGAATGTGGTTTTTCAACACTAACACAAGTACGAAAAGTCGTTTTTCAACACTATCACAAGTGCAAAAAGTGTTTTTTCCACACTAATACAAGTGCAAAAGTGGTTTCCTGGACCAACACAAGTGCGAAAAGTGGTTTTTCAACACTAACACAAGTGCGAAAAGTGGTTTTTCAACACTATCACAAGTGCAAAAGTGTTTTTCCACACTAATACAAGTGCAAAAGTGGTTTCCTGCACCAACACAAGTGCGAAAAGTGGTTTTTCAACACTAACACAAGTGCGAAAAGTGGTTTTTCAACACTATCACAAGTGCAAAAAGTGTTTTTTCCACACTAATACACGTGCAAAAGTGGTTTCCTGCACCAACACAAGTGCGAAAAGTGGTTTTTCAACACCATCACAAGTGCAAAAAGTGTTTTTTCCACACTAATACAAGTGCAAAAGTGGTTTCCTGCACCAACACAAGAGCGAAAAGTGGTTTTTCAACACTAACACAAGTGCGGAAAGTGGTTTTTCAACACTAACACAAGTGCGAAAAGTGGTTTTTCAACACTATCACAAGTGCAAAAAGTGTTTTTCCACACTAATACAAGTGCAAAAGTGGTTTCCTGCACCAACACAAGTGCGAAAAGTGGTTTTTCAACACTAACACAAGTGCGAAAAGTGGTTTTTCAACACTATCACAAGTGCAAAAAGTGTTTTTTCCACACTAATACAAGTGCAAAAGTGGTTTCCTGCACCAACACAAGTGCCAAAAGTGGTTTTTCAACACTAACACAAGTGCGAAAAGTGGTTTTTCAACACTAACACAAGTGCGAAAAGTGGTTTTTCCACACTAATACAAGTGCAAAAGTGGTTTCCTGCACCAACACAAGTGCGAAAAGTGGTTTTTCAACACTAACACAAGTGCGAAAAGTGGTTTTTCAACACTAACACAAGTGCGAAAAGTGGTTTTTCCACACTAATACAAGTGCAAAAGTGGTTTCCTGCACCAACACAAGTGCGAAAAGTGGTTTTTCAACACTAACACAAGTGCGGAAAGTGGTTTTTCAACACTAACACAAGTACGAAAAGTCGTTTTTCAACACTATCACAAGTGCAAAAAGTGTTTTTTCCACACTAATACAAGTGCAAAAGTGGTTTCCTGCACCAACACAAGTGCGAAAAGTGGTTTTTCAACACTAACACAAGTGCGAAAAGTGGTTTTTCAACACTATCACAAGTGCAAAAAGTGTTTTTCCACACTAATACAAGTGCAAAAGTGGTTTCCTGCACCAACACAAGTGCGAAAAGTGGTTTTTCAACACTAACACAAGTGCGAAAAGTGGTTTTTCAACACTATCACAAGTGCAAAAAGTGTTTTTTCCACACTAATACAAGTGCAAAAGTGGTTTCCTGCACCAACACAAGTGCGAAAAGTGGTTTTTCAACACTAACACAAGTGCGAAAAGTGTTTTTTCCACACTAATACAAGTGCAAAAGTGGTTTCCTGCATCAACACAAGTGCGAAAAGTGGTTTTTCAACACTAACACAAGTGCGAAAAGTGGTTTTTCAACACTATCACAAGTGCAAAAAGTGTTTTTTCCACACTAATACAAGTGCAAAAGTGGTTTCCTGCACCAACACAAGTGCGAAAAGTGGTTTTTCAACACTAACACAAGTGCGGAAAGTGGTTTTTCAACACTAACACAAGTGCGAAAAGTGGTTTTTCAACACTATCACAAGTGCAAAAAGTGTTTTTTCCACACTAATACACGTGCAAAAGTGGTTTCCTGCACCAACACAAGTGCGAAAAGTGGTTTTTCAACACTATCACAAGTGCAAAAAGTGTTTTTTCCACACTAATACAAGTGCAAAAGTGGTTTCCTGCACCAACACAAGTGCGAAAAGTGGTTTTTCAACACTAACACAAGTGCGGAAAGTGGTTTTTCAACACTAGCACAAGTGCGAAAAGTCGTTTTTCAACACTATCACAAGTGCAAAAAGTGTTTTTTCCACACGTAATACAAGCGCAAAAGTGGTTTCCTGCACCCACACAAGTGCGAAAAGTGGTTTTTCAACACTAACACAAGTGCGAAAAGTGGTTTTTCCACACTAATACAAGTGCAAAAGTGGTTTCCTGCACCAACACAAGTGCGAAAAGTGGTTTTTCAACACTAACACAAGTGCAAAAAGTGGTTTTTCAACACTAACACAAGTGCCAAAAGTGGTTTTTCAACACTATCACAAGTGAAAAAAGTGTTTTTTCCACACTAATACAAGTGCAAAAGTGGTTTCCTGCACCAACACAAGTGCGAAAAGTGGTTTTTCAACACTAACACAAGTGCGAAAAGTGGTTTTTCAACACTATCACAAGTGCGAAAAGTGTTTTTTCCACACTAATACAAGTGAAAAAGTGGTTTCCTGCACCAACACAAGTGCGAAAAGTGGTTTCCTGCACCAACACAAGTGCGAAAAGTGGTTTTTCAACACTAACACAAGTGCGAAAAGTGGTTTTTCCACACTAACACAAGTGCGAAAAGTGGTTTTTCAACACTAATACAAGTGCAAAAGTGGTTTCCTGCACTAATACAAGTGCGAAAAGTGGTTCTTCAAACTATCACAAGTGCAAAAAGTGTTTTTTCCACACTAATACAAGTGCAAAAGTGGTTTCCTGCACCAACACAAGTGCGAAAAGTGGTTTTTCAACACTAACACAAGTGCGAAAAGTGTTTTTTCCACACTAATACAAGTGCAAAAGTGGTTTCCTGCACCAACACAAGTGCGAAAAGTGGTTTTTCAACACTAACACAAGTGCGAAAAGTGGTTTTTCAACACTATCACAAGTGCAAAAAGTGTTTTTTCCACACTAATACAAGTGCAAAAGTGGTTTCCTGCACCAACACAAGTGCGAAAAGTGGTTTTTCAACACTAACACAAGTGCGGAAAGTGGTTTTTCAACACTAACACAAGTGCGAAAAGTGGTTTTTCAACACTATCACAAGTGCAAAAAGTGTTTTTTCCACACTAATACACGTGCAAAAGTGGTTTCCTGCACCAACACAAGTGCGAAAAGTGGTTTTTCAACACTATCACAAGTGCAAAAAGTGTTTTTTCCACACTAATACAAGTGCAAAAGTGGTTTCCTGCACCAACACAAGAGCGAAAAGTGGTTTTTCAACACTAACACAAGTGCGGAAAGTGGTTTTTCAACACTAACACAAGTGCGAAAAGTGGTTTTTCAACACTATCACAAGTGCAAAAAGTGTTTTTCCACACTAATACAAGTGCAAAAGTGGTTTCCTGCACCAACACAAGTGCGAAAAGTGGTTTTTCAACACTAACACAAGTGCGAAATGTGGTTTTTCAACACTAACACAAGTGCAAAAAGTGTTTTTTCCACACTAATACAAGTGCAAAAGTAGTTTCCTGCACCAACACAAGTGCGAAAAGTGGTTTTTCAACACTAACACAAGTGCGAAAAGTGGTTTTTCAACACTAACACAAGTGCGAAAAGTGTTTTTTCCACACTAATACAAGTGCAAAAGTGGTTTCCTGCACCAACACAAGTGCGAAAAGTGGTTTTTCAACACTAACACAAGTGCGAAAAGTGGTTTTTCAACACTATCACAAGTGCAAAAAGTGTTTTTTCCACACTAATACAAGTGCAAAAGTGGTTTCCTGCACCAACACAAGTGCGAAAAGTGGTTTTTCAACACTAACACAAGTGCGGAAAGTGGTTTTTCAACACTAACACAAGTGCGAAAAGTGGTTTTTCAACACTATCACAAGTGCAAAAAGTGTTTTTTCCACACTAATACACGTGCAAAAGTGGTTTCCTGCACCAACACAAGTGCGAAAAGTGGTTTTTCAACACTAACACAAGTGCGAAAAGTGGTTTTTCAACACTAACACAAGTGCGAAAAGTGTTTTTTCCACACTAATACAAGTGCAAAAGTGGTTTCCTGCACCAACACAAGTGCGAAAAGTGGTTTTTCAACACTAACACAAGTGCGAAAAGTGGTTTTTCAACACTATCACAAGTGCAAAAAGTGTTTTTTCCACACTAATACAAGTGCAAAAGTGGTTTCCTGCACCAACACAAGTGCGAAAAGTGGTTTTTCAACACTAACACAAGTGCGGAAAGTGGTTTTTCAACACTAACACAAGTGCGAAAAGTGGTTTTTCAACACTATCACAAGTGCAAAAAGTGTTTTTTCCACACTAATACACGTGCAAAAGTGGTTTCCTGCACCAACACAAGTGCGAAAAGTGGTTTTTCAACACTATCACAAGTGCAAAAAGTGTTTTTTCCACACTAATACAAGTGCAAAAGTGGTTTCCTGCACCAACACAAGTGCGAAAAGTGGTTTTTCAACACTAACACAAGTGCAAAAAGTGGTTTTTCAACACTAACACAAGTGCGAAAAGTGTTTTTTCCACACTAATACAAGTGCAAAAGTGGTTTCCTGCACCAACACAAGTGCGAAAAGTGGTTTTTCAACACTAACACAAGTGCGAAAAGTGGTTTTTCAACACTATCACAAGTGCAAAAAGTGTTTTTTCCACACTAATACAAGTGCAAAAGTGGTTTCCTGCACCAACACAAGTGCGAAAAGTGGTTTTTCAACACTAACACAAGTGCGGAAAGTGGTTTTTCAACACTAACACAAGTGCGAAAAGTGGTTTTTCAACACTATCACAAGTGCAAAAAGTGTTTTTTCCACACTAATACACGTGCAAAAGTGGTTTCCTGCACCAACACAAGTGCGAAAAGTGGTTTTTCAACACTATCACAAGTGCAAAAAGTGTTTTTTCCACACTAATACAAGTGCAAAAGTGGTTTCCTACACCAACACAAGAGCGAAAAGTGGTTTTTCAACACTAACACAAGTGCGGAAAGTGGTTTTTCAACACTAACACAAGTGCGAAAAGTGGTTTTTCAACACTATCACAAGTGCAAAAGTGGTTTCCTGCACCAACACAAGTGCGAAAAGTGGTTTTTCAACACTAACACAAGTGCGAAAAGTGGTTTTTCAACACTAACACAAGTGCGAAAAGTGGTTTTTCCACACTAATACAAGTGCGGAAAGTGGTTTCCTGCACCAACACAAGTGCGAAAAGTGGTTTTTCAACACTAACACAAGTGCGAAAAGTGGTTTTTCAACACTAACACAAGTGCGAAAAGTGGTTTTTCCACACTAATACAAGTGCAAAAGTGGTTTCCTGCACCAACACAAGTGCGAAAAGTGGTTTTTCAACACTAACACAAGTGCGAAAAGTGGTTTTTCAACACTAACACAAGTGCGAAAAGTGGTTTTTCCACACTAATACAAGTGCAAAAGTGGTTTCCTGCACCAACACAAGTGCGAAAAGTGGTTTTTCAACACTAACACAAGTGCGGAAAGTGGTTTTTCAACACTAACACAAGTACGAAAAGTCGTTTTTCAACACTATCACAAGTGCAAAAAGTGTTTTTTCCACACTAATACAAGTGCAAAAGTCGTTTCCTGCACCAACACAAGTGCGACAAGTGGTTTTTCAACACTAACACAAGTGCGAAAAGTGGTTTTTCAACACTATCACAAGTGCAAAAAGTGTTTTTCCACACTAATACAAGTGCAAAAGTGGTTTCCTGCACCAACACAAGTGCGAAAAGTGGTTTTTCAACACTAAATCAAGTGCGAAAAGTGGTTTTTCAACACTATCACAAGTGCAAAAAGTGTTTTTTCCACACTAATACAAGTGCAAAAGTGGTTTCCTGCACCAACACAAGTGCGAAAAGTGGTTTTTCAACACTAACACAAGTGCGAAAAGTGTTTTTTCCACACTAATACAAGTGCAAAAGTGGTTTCCTGCACCAACACAAGTGCGAAAAGTGGTTTTTCAACACTAACACAAGTGCGAAAAGTGGTTTTTCAACACTATCACAAGTGCAAAAAGTGTTTTTTCCACACTAATACAAGTGCAAAAGTGGTTTCCTGCACCAACACAAGTGCGAAAAGTGGTTTTTCAACACTAACACAAGTGCGGAAAGTGGTTTTTCAACACTAACACAAGTGCGAAAAGTGGTTTTTCAACACTATCACAAGTGCAAAAAGTGTTTTTTCCACACTAATACACGTGCAAAAGTGGTTTCCTGCACCAACACAAGTGCGAAAAGTGGTTTTTCAACACTATCACAAGTGCAAAAAGTGTTTTTTCCACACTAATACAAGTGCAAAAGTGGTTTCCTGCACCAACACAAGAGCGAAAAGTGGTTTTTCAACACTAACACAAGTGCGGAAAGTGGTTTTTCAACACTAACACAAGTGCGAAAAGTGGTTTTTCAACACTATCACAAGTGCAAAAAGTGTTTTTCCACACTAATACAAGTGCAAAAGTGGTTTCCTGCACCAACACAAGTGCGAAAAGTGGTTTTTCAACACTAACACAAGTGCGAAATGTGGTTTTTCAACACTATCACAAGTGCAAAAAGTGTTTTTTCCACACTAATACAAGTGCAAAAGTGGTTTCCTGCACCAACACAAGTGCGAAAAGTGGTTTTTCAACACTAACACAAGTGCGAAAAGTGGTTTTTCAACACTAACACAAGTGCGAAAAGTGGTTTTTCCACACTAATACAAGTGCAAAAGTGGTTTCCTGCACCAACACAAGTGCGAAAAGTGGTTTTTCGACACTAACACAAGTGCGAAAAGTGGTTTTTCAACACTAACACAAGTGCGAAAAGTGGTTTTTCCACACTAATACAAGTGCAAAAGTGGTTTCCTGCACCAACACAAGTGCGAAAAGTGGTTTTTCAACACTAACACAAGTGCGGAAAGTGGTTTTTCAACACTAACACAAGTACAAAAAGTCGCTTTTCAACACTATCACAAGTGCAAAAAGTGTTTTTTCCACACTAATACAAGTGCAAAAGTGGTTTCCTGCACCAACACAAGTGCGAATAGTGGTTTTTCAACACTAACACAAGTGCGAAAAGTGGTTTTTCAACACTATCACAAGTGCAAAAAGTGTTTTTCCACACTAATACAAGTGCAAAAGTGGTTTCCTGCACCAACACAAGTGCGAAAAGTGGTTTTTCAACACTAACACAAGTGCGAAAAGTGGTTTTTCAACACTATCACAAGTGCAAAAAGTGTTTTTTCCACACTAATACAAGTGCAAAAGTGGTTTCCTGCACCAACACAAGTGCGAAAAGTGGTTTCTCAACACTAACACAAGTGCGAAAAGTGGTTTTTCAACACTAACACAAGTGCGAAAAGTGGTTTTTCCACACTAATACAAGTGCAAAAGTGGTTTCCTGCACCAACACAAGTGCGAAAAGTGGTTTTTCAACACTAACACAAGTGCGGAAAGTGGTTTTTCAACACTAACACAAGTACGAAAAGTCGTTTTTCAACACTATCACAAGTGCAAAAAGTGTTTTTTCCACACTAATACAAGTGCAAAAGTGGTTTCCTGCACTAACACAAGTTCGAAAAGTGGTTTTTCAACACTAACACAAATGCGAAAAGTGGTTTTTCAACACTAACACAAGTGCGAAAAGTGGTTTTTCCACACTAATACAAGTGCAAAAGTGGTTTCCTGCACCAACACAAGTGCGAAAAGTGGTTTTTCAACACTAACACAAGTGCGAAAAGTGGTTTTTCAACACTAACACAAGTGCGAAAAGTGTTTTTTCTCCACTAATACAAGTGCAAAAGTGGTTTCCTGCACCAACACAAGTGCGAAAAGTGGTTTTTCAACACTAACACAAGTGCGAAAAGTGGTTTTTCAACACTATCACAAGTGCAAAAAGTGTTTTTTCCAC